>NC_071618.1:33584859-33884859 GCF_014839835.1 Dryobates pubescens | reverse complement strand
AGGAGTATTGATTCTGTTGCAATAGATATAAATGAAAATATCAATTCTTATAGTAGACTTATCTAGGGTCTGAATTTTTGCAGTTGTTTGTGTTCTCCCTCTTTTATGTTAAGCAAATTATAATACTTGGGTTTAGTATTTCAAAAATATCATTGCATCTTCCTTATGCTACCTTAAACTTTGCTATAAGTTATCACTACTATTCTTCATATGAGACTTTATCACCTATAGGGAAACTGCTGATTTTAGAGATTAAGCTCCAGAGAAAAACCCTTGTTCTTTACTTCTGATTTAACTAAAAAACTTAAGTGAAAGGGCCAGAGAAGAAAAAAACAACAAAAACAAATGCTTGTCACTGAAGGCTATAAAACTGATAGTAAATTGTCATTTCATATGAGAGAAATTAATATTAGACTGTCTTTAAAAATTAAATTGCCTCCATATAACACTATGTTATTCACTAACATAGTTTCCAAATCTCATTCCCTTTATGGAGAGTTATTTCAATTTTCAGGTACAAGTGTAGTTACACTAAAATGCCTCAGCAGAAAAAAAAAAGGAGGGAGAGAAAAAAGGAGTAGGACACACGTTCATCTTCCTGAAAACTATGCTGTGCCACCTGGTATGCACTCATCTCACATTTTGTGCTGGAATAATGGAGGCTTTTGTAATCTAATTACACGTTAAGAGAAATATGATTCTTTTGGTTTGTACTGGCTATGCCTCAATCAGGCACAGAAAGACTATCACCCGTAATTTCTGTTCCAAGAGCCTTTAAACTGAAGTTAGGTGAAGGAAAGCTTTGCATATGCTAAGTAGCCTTGACAAAGGTAACATTCTCAGATCCTGTCTCTTAAACATGAGTACATTCCAAGGTTTATGACTCATGAAAAAACCCTCTTGAGAAAAATCTTCTTTCAAAAGCAGCAAAAAAAGGATACTTTTTGTATCTTTTGTACACAAAGTTGGAATATGTCATAGAAATGATAATGCATGAAGAAACTAAAACCTATTATAGAAGGTGACTCCAAGCTTCAAATCCTAGGTCTTCCTTCCTTTAGACATTGATGACCCAGAAGTTCCACCTAGAATGCATTGGGGTTTGGATTGGTTTTGACTCTTTTTTTTTTCTTTGTGGTTTCTTTTCTCCCCCTTCTAATACTCGCAAAAATAAAGCTGTAAAATTATTTTCCTGGGAATAGAAAAATAGAGAAAACAACCACTCCAGGAAGAATAGTTGTGTTGGCATGGCAACAGATAGGGAGGGATTTCAGAAAAACCCTGTGCAAGATGCTCCCACTGAAATTCCTCTTGATGTCAATAACACAGTGAATTGAAGCCTGGAAATTATCATGAAACAGGTCAATAAAACGCCAACAAAAAGATGTATAAAAATAGAATTAAAAGGTGTATGTCTCCATTTAATTGTTCTTGTTAATTCCTATTTACATGTAGGTTGACTTAGTTACTTCATTTAATTCCATAATTTTGCTCAACTTTTCATAACTTTGGGATGACAGTCTATTATTAAAACTCCTACTGAATACTTGGGCATATTGCACAACTGGCTGCTTTGAAATCTCTAATTAGGAATAGAAGCAATATATTAATGAAATATTTTTCTGTCAATTTGAAATAGTGAGGGAATGAAAAAATATTTCTGCATAAAATTCTGAAATGGCTTCTGGTGTGAATTTATACTGAAGTTGGATTTTGGAAGAGAATAATAAAAGAATAAACTTTGTTGACTTAATTTCCATGGATAATTCAGTGGTACTGACACCAGAAGCTCACCAAGCAAGATATTGTCCCAGCAATTCTCTATAAATAATTTATAAAGCTATACTTAGCAGTATGGCTTTTTAAAAATGATCCCCCAACAGAAGTTGAATTGCATCATTAAACAAAATCATTGAGAGATGTAGGGTGCTTTTTAAGCACAGAGTTTTCAGAGAATGCAAAATAAAGTAGTTAATCTGCAAAACTCTCTTAAATCATTGCGTTAGAAAGGTCATGAGCACATAAGTAAGATTTAAACATGCATTTCTAATACTTATAAGAATTACTGTTCTACAACAGCCTATGTCTGGCATCCCTGCAAGAAAATTACTTTCTGGATAGGCAGACATCAAAGACGACCAGTAAAGAGAGGTCCAATCTGGCTTTACAATCAAAATTTAACCTCACCAGCAGCAGCGACCCTTCATTTATAAGAAAAAGTGTTGCAGTACAAGATTTGATTATGTTCAACAGCATACAGTCCTCACAGTAGCTAGTAAAACAAAAACCATAGTTCACAGAAAAGAAAAATAAATACAAAAAGAGAAAGAAAATGTAGTCCAGCAAGGCAGGACAATGAGTTTTAAAAGCAAATCAACACCCAGAAGTCCAGCCAAGACTAGCTGTTCTCAAAGCTGCTGTAGATAGAATGCATTAGAAATGCACTTGGCAAAGGCTGATAGTATTTTAATTAATGGAGAACACTCATGGGCCATTTATTGTTCGTAATAATTACAAAGGCTAATTGATCCAGCATAGGTGCATGTAATTGAGAGATATGCCTAAGACTGGGTATTCACATTTAATTTATTCTGAGATTTTCAGATACAGTGAAAATTTTGTTCACAGAAGTTTCTAAGAGCAAATAGCTAATGATATTTAAACCAACCTCACTAGCAAAAGAAGAGAAAGAACAGTTTGACTTGGAAGAAGTGATGTAGCAAGATCAGTGGTACAATGCCCTGCAAGTGAGAGATACTATTGTTTGCTACAGTAATTCACATTTAAGCTAGTTTAACTATAAAAATTATGCAGTGGAAGCTTGAAGATTAAGCTAAATACCTTTGCAATATAAAGAAGACTGGGATAGCATTACGTAATACACTGTTTGCAATTTTAGGATGATGTTCTAATTTAAAAAGCTCAATGATTTAGAATCAATTTTGGACATTAAAACATGTACATTCTCCAGTGATATTTTTTTTTCAACTTTGAGGTTTTTCTTTTTCTATCTTATTTTTTAAAATAAATATTAGAGAGTCTCAAAATTAGTGATCTGATTTCAAAAAACCATACCATAAAATTGCCAATTCTGTACCCTTTGATCTTATTGTGGGGTACTTCCATTTATGTTCTTAAATAACACTGGTAGTTCTTTACACATACTATCTAGGCTTATGAAGCCTTTATCTTTCAGAGGCAGGGCTAATGTCTAGTGCTTTTAAACAATAACTAAACAAACTAATTAATGGTACATTGCAGAGTTCAAGTTTTATGTGTTTTGCCAGGTGTTAGTCTTACAACAAAAGCTGTAGGCTCATAAGTGGTAAAACAGGAACTTCAAAATGCATGCACAAAAAATCAGCATATTCAGCTAAGCATAGCCAGTGCTTAAATTAGGCAATTAAAAAATGTCCCAGAGGTGTACAGATTAAGCCTTGACAGTCTTGAGGGGTTTGGCTCAGATTCCCAGCATTAGTTAAGACTCATTTCAATTAGGAACAATTCAACAAAGGCATCTAAATCCCTTAAGGTTCTGAAGTATCAAATCTTCTGAATGATATCTTTCATGTAAGACCATAAATGTAAGTACTCAAGTCCTGCAGTGAAAACTGTTCAGCTCCTACCTGTCTACACAAAGAATTGACTGAATGCTTACACACAAAGACTCAAGAACTTAATGTTTATGTGCAAAGAATCAGAGTAATAGAAAAGAAAAAGAAAACTAGAATGCAACATGACTTTTCAACACACTTAGGTCTAACACTTGAAGCAGTAATGGACAGCCTCTTTCATGTGGTCCAAAATTCTATTTTGTCTCCTGGGAAATAATTGTATAAATTACATTTACATCTCCCTGGAAGGAGGATTCGTGCTCTAGGAATTACCAGCTCTTACAGAATGTTGCCTGCTCACAATAAAGAGATCTGAAAAAAAAAAACAGACAATTCTTTACAGCACTGTAGAACAAATGTAGTAATAAAGACGTGTAACATCCCCAGACACAATTCGTAGTGTAGCTCTGAGGAAGCCACCTAAAGCTATGAGATGTTTAGTTATAACACAGAGAAGGCTGTTTATTTTTCTCTTACTTCCTAAGTTTTCCTAAAAATACAAAAGGCAGCCAGCTAATTGTCTCTAGCTGTCATATTTTCAAAGAAAACCTACTCACTTTCTGTTCATTTTCCCAGAATTTCATTATTTACTATCTTTCTATTCTATTCTATTCTATTCTATTCTATTCTATTCTATTCTATTCTATTCTATTCTATTCTATTCTATTCTATTCCATTCCAGTCCATTCCATTCCATTCTATTCTATTCCATTCCATTCCATTTTATTCAAATGTTTTGGGCAACACATACCATTTTATACTATTCTTGGAGGATTTTGAGAGTAACTCAAGATCTCCCAGTGTTCTCCAACTTTTCTCTGTTGCCTAGGTCAAGGCAGCCATGCCTTAAGCAGGTCCCAGCCTATCACTATAGATACTTTTTGGATCCTCTTCTGTGACATCAGCCTCTTAACTGAATTAGAATGCAAAAAGTTTAGCTAAGACATAACTTTTTGTGTGCTGCATCTATAACTGCTGCAGTTAGCTTTTCTAATTTCCTGTAACTTGGTTGTACCCTTTTTTTGTTCTCATACATACCTTGCTTTTGTCAGAAATTTGAGAAGATAAATCCCAGGGGAGCCAGTAAAATCTCCCTTATGGTAGCTGATCCAAGCTTGAACCAGAAAAATTAGATTCATATCAAAGATTTACATTCTTTATTGGAAGTGCTGTTAAACATCACAGTATCACAGTATATTAGAGGTTGGAAGGGACCTCCAGAGATCATCGGGCCAAAGAAGGATCACTTAGGGTAGTCTGCACAGGAATGCATCCCAGGTGTGTTTTGAAAGTCTCCAGACTCCACATTCTCTCTGGGCAGCCTGTTCCAGTGCTCTGTCACCCTCACTGTAAAGAAGTTTCTCCTCATGTTGAGGTGAAATCTTCTATGTTCAAGTTTGAACCCAATGTTCCTTGTGTTATTACTGTGTACATGTTGTCTAGGAGAAGAGACCTACTTCCACCTGGCTACAACATCCTTTCACGGAGGGAGCAATAAGGTCTCCTCTGAGCCTCCTCTTCTCCAGGCTAAGCAACCCCAGCTCCCTCAGCCTCTCCTCATAGGGCTTGTCCTCCAAACCCCTCACCAGCTTTGTTGTCCTTCTCTGGACACGTTCCAGCAACGCAACATCTTTCCTAAACTGGGGGCCCCAGAAGTGGACACAGGACTCAAGGTGTGGCCTGACCAGTGCTGAGTACAGGGGCACAATGACTTCCCTGCTCCTGCTGGACACACTATTCCTGATCCAGTCCAGGATGCCATTGGCCTTCTTGGCCACCTGGGCACACTGTTGGCTCATGTTCATCCTACTGTCAACCAGTACCCCGAGGTCCCTTTCTGCCTGGCTGCTCTCCAGCCACTCTGTCCCCAGCCACTCTGTCCCCAGCCTGTAGCCTCTGAGCCAAGGAAAAGCTCCAGACTGTGAACTGGGCACAAGGGAGAGGCCCCTTAAGCCCTCTCTGAGCCAAGAGCCACTTGAATTATAGTGCGCTGGATTACACCCATCCTTGATGGGGGCTGAAAGAACCTAGCCCCCAGGCGGACAAAAGAAACTTGATCTAGGTGGGCAGAGAGAGACTTAGCTTTCTGCCTCCCAGAAGGAGGGGTCCCCTGGGTCAAAGGTGGTCTATTCTGAATCTATGCTTTCTAAAGAGCTGAATCTGCTTACATCCAGGGAACACAAGGCCATCCAGGTTTGGTTTTGTGTATTTTCCTATTTATCCTTTTCCCTAACCTTTTTAAACTCTCCCTCTAATTGCTATATATATTTTGTTAAAAATTTACCTCTCTTACTTCCAAACCGATTCCTGACTATTTCCTTCATGAATTTACCTCTCCTTTCCCCTATTTGATTTTTTTGTTTTACACTATCTCACCTTGAAAGGAAGGGGGCAGAAATGTCTGTCTGTTACCATTTGGGCTTTTAGACTCTGTGTAAAGCTCAAAACAGCACATATAGTTGCAGCATCTGGGAAGGTATCAGACAGAGGAGCAGGTTGTGAGTACTGTCCTTGAAGGGTCAAACCCCAAATCATGCCCCAGCCCAGACAAGAAGCTAAGCACCTGTGAAGGTGCAAACCTGGACAGTTCCTGGGGTCCAGATAACCAGGTACCACGTGTAATTAACTTTGCAGCACAGCTGTGTATGCCCCTGGCCATGTTTGGATATTCCCCATCATAGAGGTCCAGTTATCAGAGTTCTGTGTTACCAAAGGGCATTAATTGTCTTGGGACAGTATTTAAAGCAGCTGAGAAGTCAGGCAACTCGCTTTGTTCTCACAAAGCAAGCAGCTGAAGAACCTGCTGTAGCAGACCAGCAACTTCACCCAGGCCTTGCACCTGGACCAAGACAGAAAGGGAAAAAGCTCCAAAAGTGTTGAATCCCAGAAGAGGATACAGCCCAGTGACAGAACACATAAGGCAGAGGCCCCCTAACTCTCTCCAAGGCAAGGACGGCCTGAATTATGGGAACAAACCAGACAGAGGAGCAAGTCTTCAGTACCCAGCTAATCTGCCACATAATTCCATTTGTGGGAAAACCACAGACAGCAGCACCTGTATTTCCAATTGAATTACTGTACTGGAGTTTCTAGATCTGTGTTTAAATCATTTAACTGTCTTTATATGTGGAAATACCCACAACCAATCCTAATATTATCCTACACAGAAGTATTCCAGCTATTAGGTAGAAAATTAACTTTATTCCAGCTGAAATCAGGACAACACAAAAACATCTGCTGCTGGGAGAAGCAAGCTGTTGATGAACATCTCAAACGAATCTTCATGCCTTTTGCAACATCCCATAGCCCATGAAGACAGGCTCATATCATAATACATAAAAATATCAAACAAAAAGTAATTCTCAAAATTAGTTCACAGAGAAGTTCCTTTAAAATAAGAGATACATTGTGGGTCAAACCTTAATGTGGAAGGCAAGTTTCCAAGGGCTACCAGGATGTGAATGCTACAAGGTTTTAGTAGAATTTTTCTTGATTGAGCTGCTCTATTGACACATGCAAGTGTCTTTCTAACTGTTAATCTGTTAATCTCCTTTTGTTATCACTGGGAACCTTTTTCTGCTTAAAGGACAACCATTCTGAGTGCTCTGAAATCTACATATTTACTCAGATTCTTTTAAATTTTCCTTCACATAGTTTAGCAGCAAGAAAGAGTGGGCAATCCAGATTTGAAGCTACTGAGGTAAAATTCCTTATGATCTAGTGCTCTGAATAAACTGATTTCAGCCCTCAGATTCTCCTAATGATTGTCTAATGCATGTGCTAAGTTCAAAGGAGCTCATATGGTAGGTGATCTCAAATACTTAGAGTTCAATTCTCTTGAACATGCTACTTACCCTCCCTCAACAATAGCAGTATTGCAGTAATTTTTATAATAGTTAGACTGTGGAGATTGGTACATGTCAAACAGCCATACCCAAGATTGATTGCTGTGTATTTGAGAAGATATTTTTCAGAGAATTGCTGGAAATTCAGTTTTCTGTCTTTTAGGCTGTGTAATAGATTCCTTGTTGCCACCATAAATCTTTAATTCAAGTAGTGGCCTTGACAGGCTCTGACCTTCACATCTGCTATGGCTATGAGATTCATCTAACCAGTGTTTAAAGCTTGCAGTCTTGGCATGGAATAATGTTTGTGTAGGGTATTAGACCTTTTGAACTAGGTGGTTGGTCACTGCTTAGGTCTTAGACAAGACAAGGGTCTTTAAAATGGCATCTTCAAATGGCTCAGGTGAGATTTCCAAAATCTCCATTCTGCTTCATGATTATCCATAGTTGGTCTATGGTCCAGTGCATGATCTATTGATATGTATTATTTTAAATTATACACAAAATATTTGCCATTGGATCCTCATAGTCAAACTGTTCTATGAGCTGGATGAGCAGATGGTGAGTTGGAATGAAAACTAGCTGAACAGCTGGGCCCACAGGGTGGTGATCAGGTGTATGACATCCAGTAAAAGGTCAGCAACTAGTGGTGTACCACAGAGATCAATAATCAGTCCAGTCTTGTTCATCATCTTCCTTAGTGATTCGGATTGTGAGGCACTGTCTACCTTTAGCAAGTTTACTGATGACACCAGACTGAAATGTGTGCCTGATATATCAGAGGGTCATGATGCCAGGGGGACCTTGACAGGCTGTGGAAATGGGATGACTGGATTGTCATGAAGTTCAGCAAGAAGAAATGCAAAGTCCTGCATCTGAAGGAGAACAACCCAAGCACCAATATATGCTGGGAGCCACTCAAGTGGAAAGCAGCTTTATAGAAAAGGACCAGTGGGTCCTGGTGGACACTAAGTTGAACAGGATGCATCAATGTCCCCTTGCACTGAACAAAGTATTGTCAGCAAGCTGAGGGAGGCAATCTTTCCTGTCTACTCATCACTGATGAGGCTACACATCTAGAGAGCCGTGTCCAGTTGAAGGTTTCCCAGTACAAGAGATGTAAACATACAGAAGACACTCCAATGAAAGGCCACAAAGATGACTAAGGAACTGGAATATGTGTCCTGTAAGGAAAGACTGTGAGAACTACAACTGTTTAGCCTAGAGAAGAGAAGGTTAATCTGCTTGATACATACAAATATCTAGAGGGATGGTGCAAAGAGGTCATGGTCAGTCTCTTTTCAGAAGTGTCCAGGGACAGGATCAGAGACAATGGGCACAAACTGAAATATAGTTCCTGAACTTCAGGAAACACTTTTTCACTGTGAGGGTAGCTGAGCACTGTCAGGTTGCCTAGGAAAGCTGCGGAGTCTCCTGTGTTGGAAAAAAGTAGCCTGAATGTGTTTTGGACAGCCTGTTTTAGGTGGCCAAGTGGTAGAGACCAGATGACTTCCAGAGGTCCCTTTCAAACTCAACTATGATTCTGTGATTCACTAGGCTTTACTGAATTATGTGTTTTGTGCTATCTTGAATTCTTAAAAGGCAGGAATAGAAGTCAAAGTATTCAAGCATTTGAGTTAGTGTAAGCCAAAATACAGCACACTGAAAAATCACCAGATCTGTAATTAACCACCTATGGTGTTTTTTTTCAATCTATACTAGAAATTTATCAATAGGTCTGATCAATAAGAGATTTTAGTCTTAAAAAGTATATAGTAACCAAAATTACTTGGGATCAACAGTATCTGCACATTTGGAGGAAGCAATGTGTTTCTAAAGTGTTATGAAAAGCAAAATCTAGCTTATGGTGAAAATAATTAAATCTTAGAGACTTTATAGTTACAATTCTGATTTAACAATCCGTATATGTATTTTCAACTTACAACACATAGGACTGTATTCTCTCAAAGGGAAAGCTAACAGACATATTGAAGTATTCAATACTATTTTCTGGGGCGAGGGGAGGAATGTTTTCTGTCAGAGGTCAGAATAGGGTGATTTATTAGTTTGTTGGGGTTTTTTTGTGGGTTTTGGGTTTTTTTTTAACATCTGTGTATTGATGATTCAAAGTTTTCTGACTGTTTGGAATGTGCTGCGTGGATCTTTGCATGCACAAAGTCACACAGAAGGCATTTAAGATTGAGCTTTGATTTATTTTATGCAGTGGCAAATTGTCAATAATATTAGGCCACACTTTGAGTACTGTGTCCAGTTCTGGTCCCCCTCAGTTTAAGAAAGATGTTGACTTGCTGGAACGTGTCCAGAGGAGGGCAAGAAAGCTGGGGAGGGGTTTGGAGCACAAGCCCTATGAGGAGAGGCTGAGGGAGCTGGGGTTGTTTAGCCTGGAGAAGAGGGGGCTCAGGGGAGACCTTATTGCTGTCTACAACTCCCTGAAGGGAGGTTGTAGCCAGTTGGGGATTGGTCTCGTCTCCCAGGCAACCAGTACCAGAACAAGAGGACACAGTCTCAAGCTGCACTAGGGGAGGTTAAGGCTGGATGTTATGAAGAAATTCTTCATAGAGAGAGTGATTGCCTATTGGAGTGGGCTGCCTGGGGAGGTGGTGGAGTCACCATCACTGGAGGAGTTTAGGAGGAGACTGGATGGGGTGCTTGGTGCCATGGTTTAGTTGATTAATGGTGTTGGATGATGGATTGGACATGATGATCTCAAAGGTCTCTTCCAACCTGGTTTATTCTAGTCTAGTCTAGTCTAGTCTAGTCTAGTCTAGTCTAGTGATGAATTTCAGATTGAAATGAAGTGGATTAAAATTATTTTATCCATATAAATATTAACTGTAATATGCAACATTGAGTATCTGAGTCTAGTTGAGAGCTGTCCCTGCCCATGGTGATGAGGTTGGAGTAGATGATCCATTCCAACCTAAGCCATTCCATGACTCTATGATTTCCATCAGAAAATTGAATATGTATCAACAGATAGATGTTTCAGAAATTGACAGTGCCTTGACCTTTGGAGCATAAATAAAATTTGAATGATTACTAAAAATGAAAATCTAGCAAAATAAATAAACAAACAAACAAGTAAAACTACATATGATTTTAAAGGTGAGATTCTCTATAAAATTCCCTCTTTTGTTTATTTCCATCTTCCTTGTAGAGGATGAAAGCATTGAAAAAGAGAGGACTGCAATTCTACTATATGCCAAAATGATGTAAGTTACCTCTCCAAACTGCGGTCTAGAATGTCTTTGAGTAGTAATTAGAGATAGTCCAGTAGTGCCAAAATAATTCTAATATGGAAAAAATTATTTCAAGTGCTATCATTTCTTCCAGTTTGTTTAAGATATTTAATACACATTCAGAGAAATAATTTTTGTAGTCCTGGTCACCAATGTTAGGCCATGTAATATTATGTAATGAATCTCTATCAAAATGTGTTGTGCAATATATTAATACAGACATCTATCTGTAACAAATAAGAAACATAGGAAAAAATAATTAAATTCTCAAATACCCCTCTTGATAGTAGGCATTCAGATTTCAAGGTGCTAACATAAATATCTGTGGTATAAAATAAATAGCAGTGTCTCTGTGATATGTGTACATTCAAAGCAATCTTCAAGCTTTCACCTTCTAAGACCTTAATGCATGATTTACAGTAACCCTTATCATGTACCATGAAATGCTTGTCTTGCAGGTAAATCATTTGCCATTTCTCTCATTTCAAGTAAACTTCACCAAGAGATACCTTCGTCCCATTATCTAGCTTATTTTTTTCTTGTACTATTATTATACATTTTTACAACACCAACAACAAGACTAGCACATAATACATTAAATGTGATTGATACACAAGAGATTTTTATTTTTAAATACTAAGTAGATATAGAAGAGGACAAATAATATCAGGGAAGGATTAGAGTGAAAAGAACAACATTTAAATGAAACTAAAATTGAACAAAGCCGCAAGCACAACATTTTATTGATGAGTTTTCCATTTAATTTTCAACAATATTTAAATTAATGTATTTACATTAAGTATTTGTATGAAGCATAATTTCACTGCCTTGCATGGGATTCATCTCACTTATCTTGAAACATGATAATTGAGGTGTCTAACAGCCACTTACTGTAGGCACCTCCAACATAGTCACTTCCTAAAAATGATTAATCTGACCTATCATGCATATCTAATTAAGCATGAGAAGAATCTTCCTCTGGGGATGTCTGTATTTTTCTCCAAGGGGAGTCTTGGCTATTTAGCTCTCATGCAAACATTTATCCTTGAGGTACTTAGGAAAGGGATAATAAATTCCAGCAGAGTGCATTCTGCATATATGATGTGTGAACAGGAAGTTGTAACCCTTTTTTCCCCCAGCAACAGTTTTCAACAGGTACTGCCCACGTTCTTACAACCTGTCCCTTCATAACTATTATATTTCTCTTGGTATCCTTATTTCATTTTGAGTAAGTTTTTGCAACAGTCCCAAAATACTTCGTCACTTGGCATTTATATCAAGAAAGTATATCTGGACATGTAGTCTGTAAGGTTTTGTTCACTTCACATGTGCAAGTAATCTCATCAACTTTTTAGTTGCATGTATGGGTTTTTTGTTGCTTTGGGTTTTTTTGGGTTGGGTTTACTCCCCCTTTTATTTCATCTCCTGACCTGATGATCTTGGAGATCTCTTCCAACTTGGTTGATTCTGTGGCCTTTCAATAGCCAAAACTATTGCAGTGTTTTCAAAAGTGCTTATGCATGTTATGGCATGCTTTTCCTCTATGTGCAGCCTAAGCTTGGCAGTCTTTGTACCTTCCTGTTACATTGCAAGCTCAACATCTAATTTACTGTCTACTATCTATCATCCCTACATCTTCTTTCAACATTGCAGCTTTCCAAGCTTCTCCCTCCTTTTGAACTTTATTTAAGAACATATTTTACAAGGTGTACTAGCTTAGAACTATTCTAAACCACATTTAATTAATTCTCAGATATTTCTAACTTCCCTGTTTGATTCATATCTATTACCTAGTTTCTCTCACTCTTACAATCCCTAATGTGTGACTATATACATTTGAAATCAGCAGGTAGATTTAAGCAGAAACATAAAAATGTCTTTGATGATATCTTGGTGTTGTCACAAATATAATGCACCATACTGGAAGCTCACAGAATCGCACAATGTTAGGGGTTAGAAGAAACCTTGAAACACCATCCATTCCAAGTCCCCTGCCAGAGCAGGATCACTTAGAGCAGATCACACAGGAACACCTCCAGGTGGGTTTTGAATATCTCCAGAAAAGTAGACTCCTCAACCTTCCTGAGCAGCCCATTCCAGTGTTCCATCACCCTCTCAGTGAAAATGTTTTTCCTCATGTTTAAATGGAACTTCCTATGCCTCAACTTCAACCCATTGCCCCTTGTCCTGTGATTTGGCATCACCAGGAAGAGCCTGACTCCATCCTCTTGGCACTCACCCTTTACATATTTATAAACATTAATGATGTCACCCCTTAGTCTCTTCCAAACTAGAGCTCCATCTCCCTCAGTCTCTCCTCATGAGGAAGATGTTCCACTCTCTTAATCATTTTCATGGCTCTCCATTGGACTCTCTCAAGCAGTTCCCTGTCCTTCTTGAACTGAGGAGCCCAGAACTGGACACAATATTCCAGATGTGGCATCACCAGCACAGAATAGAGGGGAAGGAGAACCTTTCTCTACCTACTGACCACACACCTTCTAATACACTGAGGAATGGCATTGGCCTTCTTGGCCACAAGAGCATGTTCCTGGCTTATGCTCATCCTTCCATTCACTAGGCCCCCCAGGTCCTTTTCCCTTTCACTGTTCTCTGACAGGTCAGTTCTCAGCCTATACTGATACATGAGGCTGTTCTTTCCCAGATGCAAGACTCTACACTTGCCCTTGTTGAATTTCATTCAATTTCTCCCTGCTCAACTCTCCAGTCTGGCTGAATGGGATCACAACCTTCTGGTGTGTCAGCCACTCCACCCAATTTGGTGTCATCAGCAAACTTTCTGACAGTGCACTCTGTTCCCTCATCCAGGTTGTTGATGAATATATAGAATAGTGCTGGTCCCAGTACTGACCCCTGAGGGACTCCACTAGATACAGGCCTCCAAATAGATTCCACCCCACTGAAAACTCTCTGACTTCCTTCCTTCAAACAGCTCACAGTCCACCTCACTACTTGATCATCCGGACCATACTTCCTCAGTTTAGCTGCAAGGATGCTGTGGGAGACAGTGTCAAATGCTGTAATGAAACCAAGATAAATCACACTAGTCCTGCTGGCAACACTATTCCTGACACAGGCAAAGATGCCATTGGCCTTCCATGCCACCTGGGTACACTGCTGGCTCATGTTCAGCCAGTTGTCAACCAGCACTCCCAGGTGTTTTCATGAGAACTCAGTCTGAATTTCCACATTCCTTTGCCCCTTGGCTCTTGGCTGTGTTGTGACAATGATCTCTCTGCCCAGGAAGGAACCAACCACTGTTTGCTGCTTCCCACCGACCCTGCTGCCCCTTCTCACCTTCTCCATGTGCCTCCACTTATGGGAAGTGCCATGCCTACCTGAAAAGAAAAGCCAAGTTGATTTAATCACTGCTCTGCTGGAGCTGGTCTTGGTGCTGGAGCTGGTCTTAGTGCCGCTGCCTCACTGGAAGGATGGTCTTGTGCTGGCTCACCCACATTTGTATGTCATAATTCTTGGGGTTTGCATTACAAATAGGCAACAGTATGACTTAAAACTTTTATCAAAGTCAGTCCTGATTGGAAGGTATTACATTGGGAAGTAATTTACTAAAGATTAAACTATATGTTATTCTTTATTTTATAGCAACATCTTAGCAGAGAAAGTAGTGAGAAAAACCACAGAATGGTAGGGTTTGGAAGGGACTATCAGAGATCTTTACATCTTTAACATCTTTATTGATGATCTGGACGAGGACATTGAGTCCATCATCAGTAAATTTGCTGACAACACCAAGCTGGGGGCAGGAGTTGATCTACTGGAGGGTAGAGAGGCTCTGCAGAGGGACCTCGACAGGCTGGACAGATGGGCAGAGTCCAACGGCATGAGATTTAACACATCCAAGTGCCGGGTTCTGCACATTGGCCACAACAACCCCATGCAGAGTTACAAGCTGGGGTCAGAGTGGCTAGAGAGCAGTCAGGCTGAGAGGGACCTGGGGGTTCTGGTTGATGGTAGACTGAACATGAGCCTGCAGTGTGCCCAGGCAGCTAAGAGGGCCAATGGCATCCTGGCCTGCATCAGGAACAGTGTGGCCAGCAGGAGCAGGGAGGTCATTCTGCCCCTGTACACTGCACTGGTTAGGCCGCACCTCGAGTACTGTGTCCAGTTCTGGGCCCCTCAGTTTAGGAAGGATGTTGACTTGCTGGAACGAGTCCAGAGAAGAGCAACAAAGTTGGTGAGGGGCTTGGAACACAAGCCCTACGAGGAGAGGCTGAGGGAGCTGGGATTGCTTAGCCTGGAGAAGAGGAGACTCAGGGGTGACCTTATTACTCTCTACAACTACCTGAAGGGAGGTTGTAGACAGACAGATGTTGGTCTCTTCTCCCAGGCAGCCAGTACCAGAACAAGAGGACACAGTCTCAGGCTGCGCCAGGGGAGGTTCAGGCTAGATGTTAGGAAAAAGTTCTATACAGAAAGAGTGATTGCACATTGGAATGGGCTGCCTGGGGAGGTGGTGGAGTCGCCATCACTGGAGGTTTTCAGGAGGAGACTTGATGGGGTGCTTGGTGCCATGGGCTAGTTGTTTGGGTGGTGTTTGATTGGTTGATGGGTTGGACGTGGTGATCTTGAAGGTCTCTTCCAACCTGGTTTATTCTATGTATTCTATGTATTCTATGTATTTAGTCCAAGGCCCCTTGCTAATAGAAATGCACATAGATGAGGTTACACAGGAACATATCCAAGTCTCCAGACATGACTCTGTAAACCTCTCTGAGCAGTCTGTTCCAAAGCTCTGTCACTCTCAAAGTTTTACCTTAAGTTCAAATGGAAGTCAGTTTAACTTAAGTGAGGTCAGTTTCAGTAGGAGTATTTAATCCTTGATTATTTTCTTTTTTATTCAGCTGTGATGGTACTACATATATGCCATGTATCTATTTAAACTACAAATGTTAGAGGGTTACTTTGCCTTTGTGTGTTACCTTGAAGAAAAATAAATCCTTATTTCTGTTGCATACAAGCAACAAAATTCATCTCTTGTGTAACTGTGCAACAAATAAAATAGCTGAAAAGGTTTTATGTTAAGTTATATCAAAGTACATACTGGCTTTCCAGCAATTAAAACCAAAACCAAACCAAACAAACAAACAAAACCACAACTGAAACAACAATAACAGAAACCCAAACAAACACAAAGCAAAACAAAAACATAGAAAGGTTACTAAGATCAAGAAAGTACAAAATTCACTCATTTTCCATAATAAAAGTGTGATAATGCTCCTTTTACTTCATACCTAGTTTTCATGTGTTCCTTGATCTTCAGCTAAGGGCTCCATGTAAATATTATTACAGTATCACAGTATCACAGTATAACTAAGGTTGGAAGAGACCCCAAGGATCATCAAGTCCAACCTGTCTCGATAGACCTCACGACTAGACCATGGCACCAAGTGCTACGTCCAACCTCCTCTTGAACACCTAAATGATTATGATTTGAACAAGCTTGAAGTTTAACAAATTCCTGCTGAGATTGGGAAAATGAAGGTTGTGTCTTGGAGGCAAGGAAAATACTCACCTGCCATATATCCTGAAGAGTATAGAGCTTCAATGACTTCTCCAGTTTAAAAAGTGATGGCATCACATGAGGATAAAAGTGATTACTTTGATAATCAAATCCCCAAACATTTAAGGTTTGCCATATCAAGTATGTGGAGGCATGCAGAGTTCCTCATTTTTATTTCCAAAATGCTGTGCAGTGATAATCTCCAGAGAGAGGATAAAAATCTACATCTCCAGGATGCCCCAAAGTACCTGTGTTTATTCTCTATCTTGTCAATAGTGAAAAGCTAAGAACAAATGTACTATGATTGCTGGAAAATGTGGGGGAAAGAAGCGCACAACTGCAGCCTCTGAAATTGGAGACAACAAAAGAGCTATTTTTACCTTAGTAGTTTCTGACTGCACATCACTGAGCTAGGATTTGCACCAGCATTTGCGTTATCTAAAATTTCAATCTCCTGTGGTGGTTTTAGGTTCAGGTACCTTTAAGAAAAGCACAAAGACAAAATCCTCCAAAAAGATAGAGTCCTAAGGAACAGACCTTGTCACCCCAGGAGATGCTAACATGTTATCCTATTCTGATTTCTAGCATCAAACTATTTAAGGCAGTGTCTAGATGATATTGCTCTCTTCTGTCCTCCTCTCCTTGAGAAGACCTTGCTTGCCTCTTTATCTCATGTTTTTTGGTGGGGGAGATGGCTCTGGCTGGCAGGGGAATTTTGAGATGTGTCACAAGGCTTGCTAGGCCTGAGGTAGGGAGTGCAGGACATCTCTTCATGTTGAGGAGAGTGAAAAATGCTACTGAATATGTAGAACTTTAAACAAGCAAGACGTTCATCATTCCATTTCATGCCTTGCAGCTGATCTGGGCTCTATCCAGCCCAAGTGATTATGATGTATGCCCTACCCTAAATTCATGTTTTAGAAAGGATTAACAAAAGTTAGTGTGCTCATGAGAATCTTGTTCTGAGACAACCAAACTTCAGAGATTAAATGCATGCTTGTTTCATTTTAATGGTTTTACTTTTTCCACTTGTCTTTATGATCCTAGTGTTTTCCTTCCTCTGAGAAAGTCAGTCTCTTGCTATTTGCATACATAGCTTATAAATCCTCAATTCCTCATATTCAATATCAAAGAAGGAAAGGTTTTCATTATGTTTCATAAGCTGTTTCAGCTGTTTAAAAAACACTAATATTTGGTTGGAAAATACTAATATTTTGTCTTGATTCTGTGTTTTCTAGCTTAGCACAGGGATCTGCCATTGCCACTTCAACATCAGTGGAAGATAACTACTTCTGCCCTTGCAGATGGCTTGACATATGATTGGATTTTGTAACTCTGACCATCGATGGCAGAACCCCAACAAGTTAAATTTGGACCTACCATAAAAAAATCAGTGAGTCATGAATATCATCAGCACTCTGGCATTAAAATACTGAACAAGCATCTCTTAGTACAAATACAGAACAGAAGGAGTGACAACATGTAATCCCATGGATGTGCACTCAGAAATCTCCCTTGGAGGTTTAACGTATTCAGGGAAAGAATTACTCATGTCACAGTTAATAGAGACCACTGATGTAGCACGTCTGTATCAGCAAGAGGGTGGCAACAGATACCGCTGAACTACTCAAATTCCGTATATGCATGGATGAAGAAACCAGTTAGCATTCATAACACCAAGTGACAGAAGCTTCCTTTACAAGATGTTTTATATGCTTATGTGGTCAAAGTACATGGAGAGAGACACTCACAGCATATATTTCACCAATTAAGCAGAAATGTTTTGTAGGTTTAAGGAAAAATACTCTGAAAAAGCAAAAGGAAAGAGAAGAAAGAAATAGAAACAAAGAATAAAGAGTTAAGAATGAGGAGTCTTGTGTGTTGGAAAGATAAAAACAGTGCCATTGAAATCAAAGAAATAATTCAGCTGTTTTAGAGCCAGGGAAGTTATGGCAAAGATCCAAGCAGACAAGAAAAGCTACCGAGGTGCTACTGTTCTTCTCTGGTTGGAGCCTAGAGGGAAATGATTTTTTGCTGTGGGAATTCCAAGGCTTTAGCAATACAGCAGCATCAATAAAGACTGAGCGATTTGAAGTAAGAAAGTAAGCCTGTAACCTTGCAGTTAATTCGGAGCGTTTTTATCAATTATCAACCTATAATTAGCTGGTGCAGTAGTGGTGTTTTAAAACTGCGCAACACTAACTCTTAAATCATAAAATGATCCTTTCATCAACACATTTTCCTTGTGGAACCGCCATTGAAGAGGATTTCTATGATACATTAAATTCAAGCCATTTATTTTCACTGATTGCTTAAATATTTACAGTGCCACATTCTTCCCTTCAGATACAGTCATGGAGTCAATTCTTTGTATGCTATTTGAATATACAACAAGAAAGTGACTGCATGCGTTAACAGCTGTTAGAAGCATATGGCATTTTCAGAGCTGGTGCAAATATTTACACACATGTGGATGTACATATGCAGCTTTATTTGTTCTCTTGACAGCAGTCATTGCTATAGTCTACAGCTTTTGTTGTACAGAGTTAAGTATTCCTTTCTTTAATTTTATTTTTCTTTTTTTAAATGTATGCATTTCTAAGTAAAATCAAGAATGTTTTTGATAGCTCAGAAAATGCATTTAAAACTACAGGTTAGAAAGATCCAAGGTATCAGAAAAAAATCTTTTAAAGCAAGCTCATAGTACTTTGAGGTTTATTATGAACAGTGGATGTTGTATTTGCATTATTTTTTTAACTAATGCCTATTTCAATTACTTTTTTTTTCTTTTATTCATTGATACTATTCAAAGAGGCATGGGATTATTTGTTTATCTTCCTTTTGATGTAGCACTGGCATAGTGCATGCATGAATTTTATTAAGCCATGTTAATTTTCTGTCAATTCAAGGGGCTATTGCTTTTATCCGTCGTAGATATTTGGCTCAAATTTGAAACAGGTTCATTTGCAAAACTGAAAACATGTCATTCATTAAATCTGAATGCTAAGCTTTCTTCTAAGCAAAACACATTTTGGTCTAAATGAACAACTACTTCATGAGCCAAGACGGAATGATCTTCAGATTATGGTGTTGAATTATTCTCCTCATCAAAGGCTTTAGAAATTATATCTATTGTTCATTTCTCTAAAACAAAATAACTCAGCTAAAAAGCATAGCATATTCATTGGCCAGAAATACAACCATATAAACTCAGATAGTTTCTTTGTCCTTTGACATCATCCATGAAATGAACTGTGATATGATTAGATGTGATTATCATTTCCTGAGTATACTCATATACCCCAGTGCAGACCTGATATGCAATATTACTCTTATGAAATATCAGTCTTGCTGTCCAGGTTGGGATTCTCAATACAGGGCCCATACACACAAGTGGTGCCACAAAACGGGGAATCATAAAAATAAATGCAAGAGTTATATTTGTCTTTTTAACACAGAGAACAGACTAGAAATTATATTACAGTATTGACCTTTCTGTTAACTTCACCAAAGACAGCAAAGACATTATCTCCAAGACTGGGAAACGGAAATATGAAAGGGCTATTTTCAACACATGCTTTAAAATGTTGCTTCATCAAGCAAAAGCACTCCTTTGACAAAAGAATGTTTATAAGAAAAATGCATTAAGTTATTATGTAAGACAATTTGACTGTAAAATGACAAATGCATTTAAATTGATATTTTCAAAGTAAGGTTGCAGTGAAAGCTTTTCTGAGTGCTCATTCTAAATTACTTTTATTTGGCTTAAATTGAAAATAAATAACCTGGCTTATGTCTACTATTTTACCTGTACTGTTACTTTTAATTTTTCCTGAACAATTTCTAACCATTGACAAGAATCAATGCATTAATGGAAGAGAAGCTGAGCCCACGTTTACCTTCTCTATTTTTTTTAACATGTTACAGAATCTAAGAAATCTATGCAAGTTATCATGTGATTTTTTTGTTTTGTTTTGCTTTGTGTTTGGGGGTTTATTGTTTGTTGGGTTGCTTGCTTGTATTTGGGCTGGGTTTTTATGTTCTTGTTGTGATTTGTTTGTTTTTTTCTTTTTAGGAATCTTTTCCCAAATATGCTTTTTTTTTTTTTTTTTTTTTTTTAATTTACTTTATTCTTTGCACTGATTCTAACAGTATTTTTCACAGAAATACTCAATGTTCTCTTTTCCAGTTATTTTCTATTTGAGATATTGATTTTTCATTTCACAGAATCACAGAATCAACCAGGTTGGAAAAGACCTCAGAGATCATCAAGTCCAACCTATTACCTAACACCATATGACAGCTAAACCATGGCTCCAAGTGCCACCACCTCCCTGAGCAGTCCATTCCACTGCCAAATTACTCTTTCTGTGAAGAACTTTCTCCTCACCTCAAGCCTAAATTTCCCCTGGCACAGGTGGAGACTGTGTCTTCTTGTTCTGCCACTGGTTGCCTGAGAGAAGAAATCAACCCTCACCTGTCTACAACCCCAAAGTCCTATTTGAGGCACAGGGTTCAAAGCCAGGTTTTCTGGGTTGGTCCCTGCAACTGGGAGGACAGAAGAGAACACTCCCTGTGCTCCCACTCCCTTCACCAGTTGACCCAAGGCCCTGAAGTGTCTTTTTATAGCCCTCAGGTTTCTTTTTTCAAGGTTGTCATTACCTATCCAGAAGGTTAATAATGGGTGATAATCTGTGGGCTATACCACAGTAGGAAGCCTTCTTAGCACATCCTTAACCCAGGCCCCAGGAAGACAGCAGACTTCCCTTTGGAGTGGGTCAGGTCTGCATATTGGGCCTCCTGAAGGGAGGATCGGTCCTTCAACCCACCACACCATAATAAAGCACTACTCATTCTTTCTGGGTTTCTCAGACACATAGAAATGGCATGTTTAATACATCCTAACCAAGAAAGAGAAAACAAATCTGAAGTTATTCTTTATATTTATCAGTCCCTGGAGTGCTGTTAAGGTATTTGTTCCAAGATAAATAATCTGTATTATATTTTCTAGCCTGTTTAAATTTCAAAGTGTAAAATCCCTGTGCTCCCTTGATTTGCTTCAGAAGAAAAACCCAGTCAAAATGGCTGTATGCTTCAAATAAGAGAATTAAAGTGTTTGACATCTACTTTTGAAGCAGGCCCATTAACATGGATAGGTCAAATAGTCATCCAAACAATGGGCCCTTGTTTCTGCGAGAGTTTTGTTGTGGGGTTTTTTCCTAGGTGTAAATGAGCATCTTACTTTTGTTAAGTTCTTATACTTGTTCGCTACTTTTTATAGCAGACTAGATGTGCTCATGAAATGACAAGGACAAAAAACAAACTTCCCATGCATACTACTGCTGGATTATGTTATGCTGAAATATTAGCAATCATAGATATCACAAGGCTGCTGTGGAACAGCACTGTTCTTGGGAGCTGTAGATGGCAGAAAGAAAGATACTGACTGAAATGTCAATTTATTCCTATGAAAATGCATAGAAATGTTAAAAACTGCTTTAAGTGACTTTTATTCAAGCAAACAGCTCAAACTTTTTTTTTAACAGAGACTCTAATGTTTGTTTTTTAGCTTTCCTTGCTTTTTTTTTTTTTTTTTTTTTTTTGAGTTTCACATGAAGGACAAAACAAATGAATAGTCACAGAATCAAAGAATGTTAGTGTTTGGAAGGAACCACTTGAGATCATCTAGTCCAACACCCCTGCTAAAGCAGGATCACTTAAAGAGTCACACAAAAATGCATCGAGGCAGGTTTTGAAAGTCTCCAGAGAAGGAGACTGCACAACCTCTCGGGACAGACTGTTTCAGTGCTCCATCACCGTCACTGTTTTAACCCATGTTGAGGCAGAACATCCTGTGTTCCAGTTTGTATCTGTTACGCCTCGTCCTGCCACTAGGTATCACTGAAGAGATTGGCCCCATCTTCTTGACACCCACCCTACAGCAATTTGTAAACATTAATAAGATCCTCTCACTGTCTTCTCCTATCAAGGCTAAACAGCCCCAGATTTCTTAGTCTGTTCTTGTAGTCCTCCATTAGATTCCAGTAATTCCCTGTTCTTCTTGAACTGGGGAGCCCAGAAGTTGTACAAGACATAGTACTCCACATGTGGCCTCACTAGGGTAGAGTAGAGGGGCAGGAGAACCTTCTTTAACCATCTGGTCACACTCTTCTTAATACACCCCAGGATACTGTTTGCCTTCTTGGCCAAAACACATTGCTCTCCCACAGTCAACTTACTGTCCACCAAGACTCCAAGTTCCTTCTCTATGGAGCTGCTTTTCAGCTGGTCAGACCTTAACCTGTACTCATGTATGGGATTATTCTTGCCCAGGTGTGAGACTTGTTGAATTTCATTAGGTTCCGTTCATTAGGTTCATTAGGTTCATTAGGTTCCAACTCCCCAGTCTGTCCAGATCTTGCTCAATGGCAGCACAGCCTTCTGGTGTGTCAGTCAGTCCTCCCAGTTTTGTATCACCAGCAAATTTGCGGAAGGTAGACTCTGTCCCTTCAACCAGGTAGTTGATGAAGATCTTAACTAAGGCTGGACCCAGTACTGAGCCCTGGGGATCACCACTAGCTACAGGCTTCCATCTGGACTCTGTGTCATTGATCACAATCCTCTGAGAACTATTGTTTAGCCAGTTCTCAATCTGGTTTTCATATTTTCTGGTTATTTTCAGACATTATTACACTTGCATTCTCTTGCTTAAATTAGTTCATTAGGTTTGTACATCTAACTATATATTTATGTACCTATGTTTACATATGCTATTATGAATAATAGATTATTTTCTTTAAAGACATAGTTTTAAAAAGGAAAGATTTTTATTCTTATGTGACTACTTCTGAAAGTATAAACTTACAAATAAACCAGTGGAAAACTCCCTTCTCTTTTCCTGTGTCCCTTCTGTCAGATTTTCAGATGTCTTTGATGCCCACTTTTGAAAGAAAACCTGCCCGTAAGCAAGATACGTATCCATGGACATTTTCCAAAGCTTTACTTCCTTTAATGAGGATAGCAAATGAGGGAAACTTATGAGATACTTTAAACTTGCAGAGCTTGGAATATTCCAAGAACAATATCCAAATTAAGATAAACTAGGTTGCAAAAATTCTGCTTTCCCCAGGCACTGCTCTCCTAACAGCTTGGTCCTATCAGAAAGTTCAATATATAGTCCTTATAGCCAAATTATTTTATTACTGAGGAATAGTGTGGCCAGCTGGAGCAAGGAAGTCATACTGCCCCTGGACTCAGCACTGGTGACGCCACACCTTGAGTCCTGTGTCCAGTTCTGGGCCCCTCAGTTTAGGAAAGATGTTGACTTGCTGGAACGTGTCCAGAGAAGGGCAAGAAAGCTGCTGAGGGGTTTGGAGCACAAGCCCTATGAGGAGAGGCTGAGGGAGCTGGGGTTGTTTAGCCTGGAGAAGAGGGGGCTCAGGGGAGACCTTATTGCTGTCTACAACTCCCTGATGGGAGGTTGTAGCCAGTTGGGGATTGGTCTCTTCTCCCAGGAAATCAGCACCAGAACAAGAGGACACAGTCTCAAGCTGTGCCAGGGGACGTTTAGGCTCAAGGAAGTTTAGGCTTGACAGAAAGAGTGATTGGCCATTGAAATGGGCTGCCCAGGGAGGAAGTGTAGTCATTGTCCCTGGAGGTGTGCAAAAAAGGATTGGATGTGGCGCTTGGTGCCATAGTTTAGTTAGTCATGTGGTACTGGGTGATAGGTTGGACTTGATGATCTCTGAGGTCTTTTCCAACCTTATTGATTCTATGATTCTAAGATTGTATGTGGGTTATTCACAAGTTTCAATGAAGACAAAAGACTGGTGTGGTAGATTCCAGTCTCTTGGAAGACACCAGTAAAATGTCACTATTGTGTGCAGAGGTGAGCAAGTAAAGTCCAAGTTAAAGAATCACATACAAGATAGGATGAACTTCATAGGAGTTCATCTGGCAGCTGAACGAAGAGAAAGATGCAGAAAACTGTACAAAATCTGATGACACAACAATTTAAAATTGAGACTATATATCTGAAAACAAAGCACTACAATGAGGTTTGGGCATCAAGGCAAATTCACAAATTTAAAGCATCCATCACTGCAATTAAAAAAAACAGGTAAAAAATGTAAAACTGGGGACTACTTTGACTACTTATGTGTATGCTTAATTGCTCCTGAAATGTCACTGAATTAATAGCTCCACCAGTTTTCATCCCTGCTGAAGAATTTTCTCATTTTATTACTATGTGATTTTTTTTTCACTTGTGAAAGTCTTTAAGACAGACATATTTTATTAGGAAGGAAATAGAAAGTCAAAATGTCCTATTATAGATTTCCCATGTAGTCTTGTTTTACTGTTAGAGCTGTACCTCCGTTCTTACTCATACAGTAGAGTAAGCTGGAGGCATGGATATTTTTTCTTGAAGAAGATAAGAATTATTCTGTTGAAATGTGTGATGATATCTTGATAAGAGAAACAATCAATATTGTTGCAATCCTGAAAAATATAGTATATTGGCATAACAGAGTAATAAAACACTGGTGTTTTTCTAGCTGCAAGAAAACTCATCACCCAGACATCAAAAATATTTTATCAAATCACAGTATCACAGTATCACCAAGGTTGGAAGAGACCTCAAAGATCATCGAGTCCAACCTGTCACCACAGACCTCATGACTAGACCATGGCACCAAGTGCCACGCCCAATCCCCTCTTGAACACCTCCAGGGACGGTGACTCCACCATCTCCCTGGGCAGCCCATTCCAATGACGAATGACTCTCTCCATGAAGAACTTTCTCCTCACCTCCAGCCTAAAAAATCAGTGCTATTATAATTAAATCACCTTAAACACAAAATGAAAAAAACAAAACCAAACCAACAACAAAACAAGCAAACCTCTAAAACAGAAATATTGGTGGGTTTTTTCAGTCTTTTAGCATTAAAAAGCCATTCAAAAAATGTTGTTTAGAATAGAATAGAATAGAATAGAATGGAATGGAATAAACCAGGTTGGAAGAGACCTCTGAGATCATCATGTCCAACCTATCATCCGACACCATCTAATCAATATGTCTATGTATATCTCTCTATATATAAAAAATCAATAATATACCCTAGAAAGGAGAAAAGAAAAACAAAGAGGAAATGTTTAGACATCTATCTAGTCACTTGCAGTTATTTAGCCATACTGAAAAACTCATTTATTGCAAGATTTGTTACCTGTTATCTCTAGCACAGAAATATACATTATGTTGGATGCAGTAACTTCCAATATTATAAACTATGCTGAGATATTGCATTTTTACAGTAAAGAGAAATATTTTTTGAACAGTCTTCCTGTAAGAATATGAAAAAGAATTATTTAACATATGTTTTAACAATCTAAATTTAAATTCATATCAGAATTACTTCTTTTGTTTAAAGTTGGGAAATCTCCAACATGTAGTTTTTTGTTTCCACAGTCTTTCATATTGAATCTGTATGCTGCCAGATCAACCAGAAACACAGTCTTCATCTGACATCAGAATATAATCATCTTTTTGTTCAGTCAGCACAGCACATTGTGCTCTGCAGATATTATCCTTATGTACTGTTGTATTTGCTGTGGGAAGACAGAAGGATAACATTGGATATAACCTGCCCTGATGATATCCATGATATCTAGTGGGTTATAGTCTGTAAAAACTGTCTCTGATTGATATCTTCATGCAACAAGTCATCATTTTAGCTTATTTATAGAATATTTACATTTAGAGTGTACTGAGGGCACTAAAAGACCTTGAGAATATACCAACCCACAGCATGCCCATTAGCCCAGGTATACAGTTTATATCCTGTACCAAGGTACTTTGTAGGTGTACCTGCCTCTGACCCCTTTTTCTCCCAATTGGACTTCCATGGGCTCATTTAGACCTTGTCAGGTTGACTTCCTTTGCTATGCAGAGAGTTTTGAAAGGATCTTGTTACCAGCCACTGGCTCTTCCTCCTGTGCCCAGACCCTGTACAATTTTGCCCTGTTGGTAGGTGCACTGACTTTACTGATGTTATCCTTAGCTCCTATATCACTCAGCCCTCACTCCAATGATTATTTTAAAAGGAAATTTCAATCTGCATAAAAATATTTCTGAAGGTTTTATCTATTTTTGGAGTTTTTTATAGTTTAGTAAGGGAGGCAGCATTTTTTTACAACACTACTTTTTTTTTTGCAGGTCTTGTGAAGATCATCAGGATATTGGATCTTGTACAGAGGCAATGACACTGAAATTTCTCATTTTAAAAAATGCCTTCTTGTTCCATCTTTTTCTGTATCACCAAGGTTCTTTGGTTTGCTCATTTATTGTTCCTCAGTACAAAACGATTCCTTAATTTCCACTGCCATGGGCAGTGAAGAGTAAGTTTTGACTGTCTTGAAGAGAAAAATGATAAAATGAGTCTCTGAACCAGAACACTTTCTAGTGACCCAAAAGAGTTCAAAACTTTCTTCTACAAGATAATGCACTTCTAATCTAACCAGAAGAAAATGGTATGTAGAACACTGGAAAATACAAAGACATAGAAATATACACAAATCTACTTATTTTAATGTCATACACATATCAATGTATTTAAAGGATGTTTTTTCCATTGAAAAATGTCATTTTTCTTGTGTGTAAAAATTGCAGTTATTACAGATACTAATAGCTGCTCACATGTTTCTAGTTCATTATAATATTTGTTATTTAAGGGCATGGGAAAGTAAGAAGCTAAATTAAGTAAGCTTAATAATTTGCATCATGCTAGTACACTTTCAGGAGTATGTTGTTAAATATTAATGAATTTCGTTCTCCTGAGATAAAGTTCAGATCCATGTAATTTTTATGAGTTCATGTATAGGCTTATATTCTTGTAAAAGAAAAACAAATAAAACACACATAAACCCCAAACCAACTGTCTAATAACTTCTATCCTCCCATTTATGTGCTGCATTAATGCATTTGGACTAATCCTGATCTCACTGTCTAAAAGATTTTACTCTAATTCTGATACAGATCTTTAGCTCCATGTACCTAGAAGTAAGAACAAAGTTGATTAATCCATATCACGGTATCACAGTTATCACTAAAGCTGGAAGAGACCTTGAGGATCATTGAGTCCAACCTGTCACCACAGACCTCATGATTAGACCATGGCACCAAGTGCCACATCCAATCTGCTCTTGAACACCTCCAGGGAGAGTGACTCCACCACCTCCCTGGGCAGCCCATTCCAATGACAAACGACTCGCTCAGTGAAGAACTTTCTCCTCACTTCGAGTCTAAACCTCCCCTGGCGCAGCTTGAGACTGTGTCCCCTTGTTCTGGTGCTGGTTGCCTGGGAGAAGAGACCAACCCCTTCCTGGCTACAACCACCTTTCAGGTAGTTGTAGAGGGCAATGAGGTCACCCCTGAGCCTCCTCTTCTCCAGGCAAAACAAACCCATCTCCCTCAGCCTCTCCTCATAGGGCTTGTGCTCAAGGCCTCTCACCAGCCTTGTTGCCCTTCTCTGGACGCGTTCAAGTGTCTCCATGTCCTTCTTAAACTGAGGGGCCCAGAACTGGACACAGGACTCAAGGTGTGGCCTAACCAATGCAGAGTACAGGGGCACAACGACCTCCCTGCTCCTGCTGGCCACACTATTCCTAATGCAGTCCAGGATGCCATTGGCCTTCTTTGCCACCTGGGCACACTGCTGGCTCATGTTTAGGTGGCTGTCAATCAGTACCCCAGGTCCCTCTCTGTTTGGGAGCTCTCCAGCCACTCTGACCCCAGCCTGTAGCTCTTCATGGGGTTGCCGTGGCCAAAGTGCAGCACCTGGCACTTGGACTTGTTAACTGCCATTCCATTAGACTCTGCCCAGCTGTCCAGCCTATCCAGGTCCCTCTGCAGAGCCCTTCTATACTCTAACTGACCAACATCTGCTCCTAACTTGGTGTCATCTGCAAACTTGCTGATGACTGACCCAATCCCCTCACCCAGATCATCAATGAAGATGTTAAAGAGGATGGGGCCCAGCACTGAACCCTGGGGGACGCCACTGGTGGCTGGCCGCCAACTGGATGTGGCACTATTCACCACCACTCTCTGGGCTCAGCCTGCAGCCAGTTCCTAACCCAGCACAGAGTGTTGCGGTCCAAGCCATGAGCTGACAGCTTAGATAGCAGTTTACTGTGGGGGATATATATGTTCCAATATTCTAGTATGTATCTGTACTGAACAATATAAAATGATACTTGAATTCACATGTTACTTGCTCTAATAATGGTGATAATATCCGAACATAGACATGTTGAATTTCTTGCAATCTATTGTCAAAATCAAACACAAAAGAGCAAAACTCTCTTAAGGAAAAGCTGAGATCACAGCTTTCTGACTGGGAGATTTAGTTTAGTTGGGTTCAACCTGCTTTTACCAAGCAAGGCCCTGGTTAAATATGACATTCTGATAAATACATTGCTCTAGTTAATATCTTTAGATGTACTCTGTAAGACAAACTATAAGATTTTCTGTTTCATAAATCTTGAGTCTTCTCTCTGGTTTCTTCAACATTTAACATGACTATCTGGGAAGAAGAATCAGATCTGAATGTTTAATCATTGCTTAGAAACTTCATTCTTGATCCAGGACATTTGAAAGGAACACAAGACCAGAGGTCGGGAGATGAACTCATAAATAATTGAATGCAATTATTTGTTATCAAAAGCACCCAAATTATACACATTCTTCTAAAGATTTTTTTTTTGTTTGACTGATTCCAAAAGTTTTTTAATGACAGAGGTGATTGTAAAAGGGTAGAATCTAAACCATGAATTGTAGAAAGTATGTGTAGATAATGCTGGAGGGACCGCAATCATAGGAAGTAATGTAGGTAAAAGATTACAAATAAAAGAGAACACAAAGAAACGTTGTAGCTGTGAGGCTGTACAAATAATGAACTTCTCACTTCTACATCTAGAACTGTCTACAGGGCAATGCAAACTTAGCCATGATATGAATATTAGGCTAACCTTAGTTCTAATCTGCTTGAAAGCAGGTAAAAAATTAAGTAAATCCACTTAACTTATTTGTAGTAATGCAGCTTTATATTAGAGATAACAAAAGAAGTGCTTTTCCCTAGAGTATTGTTCTTTTGGCATTCTTCTGAAATTGTGCTCATGCTGAGATTCTTATTTGCAAGTATAAAAAGGATATAATTTCTTCACAACAACTGAAGCTAGAGTGAATTTTAGTTCTAATGCTGGCCTCAAAATTTTGTTATGAAAGTTATTTCCTCTGTTCAGTTTTGAATATTCTTTTTTCTTTTCTATTTGAGATCCAATATCTGCTATATTTTGTGATTTGTATTTTTCAGTGAAGTTGTTTAAAAGTAATATGGACACTGCTTTTTCCTTTCTATTTTGTTCTTTTCTTTTCTTCTTTTCTTTAATTTTTTTCTTAGTAACTTATTCATTTATCAGCTTTCAACTGTGAGATACAAGTTTACTTCCTTCTCACACATGCAGAAAGAAACAAAAATAAGAGGATTGAAAAAAGAACATGAGATGTACTCCCTCTGGTGTAGTTTTGTTTACTGATACACAAAGGCCAATAAAATTATATTCAAATTTCTTTCTCATTATATTAAAATATTGATAAGTGGAAATTTCGTCTCTTGTACACATACTAATGAATCTCAGATGAAATTGCTTTTGTACAAAAACTAGTAGCATAAGGATGAACAAATGATGTAATAGTCCATATTGCTTATTTTTTTGACAATTGCTGAAAGAAGCTGAGGAGATTGGACTCAAAAGTTTGGCTTTTTTAAATTTAATTTTTACTTGTGCTGTTAGACAGGGGGGGAGAAAAGAGAAAGTCTCAAAGTAGTAGCATGACTACTGTAATTTTATGTGGACTTTGTGAGTTCATAACATTTTAAAGAAAGAGGAAACAAAATGCCTAAATACCTTTTTGGTAATATTTTAATGAATTAAATTCTACATACATGAAATAATATAGTATTATCTCTTATTCCATTTATCACCATAGTCACACCACTGCATAAAGACGTGACATATTTTCCAAATAATTTCTTACTGGTGCTCTGAAGATCCTTTTTTTTTTTTTTTTTTTGGCAAGGTGAGAGTCCTGCTGCAAAACAATTCCTTCTCTTTTTTCTCAGTCCTGACAACCAGCCTAAAACAGTGCATGAAGTTTACATTTGAGTCGTACCTACTGGAGTTAGTACAATATTGCAGGTAATGTAGCTTCAGTCTGAGGACTGTGAATACCCCGCTAGTGTGACCATTTCATTGATTTTCACCGTTGCAGCTATTAAGAACAAAAGTACTTTGATATCCAGTAGGAGCCTTGGACACAAGTTTTAATATTATGAGCGGAAAATGTGGAAGCTACTCAGCTCTGGTGAGACCCCACCTGGAGTACTGCATCCAGTTCTGGAGCCCCCACTACAAGAGGGATGTGGACATGCTGGAATGTGTCCAGAGAAGGGCCACAAGGATGATCAGAGGGCTGGAGCACCTCTCTTAGGAGGACAGACTGAAAGAGTTGGAGCTGTTCAATCTGGAGAAAAGAAGGCTCCGAGGTGACCTTATTGTGGCCTTCCAGTATCTGAAGGGGGCCTCCAGGAAGGCTGGGGAGGGACATCTCAGGATATCAGGTCTAGAGAGAATGGAATGAAGCTGGAGGTGGGGAGATCCAGACTGGACATGAGGAAGGAGTTTTTCACCATGAGAGTGGTGAAGCCCTGGAATGGGTTGTCCAGGGAGGTGGTTGAGGCCCCATCCCTGGAGGTGTTTAAGACCAGGCTGGATGAGGCTCTGGACATCCTGCTCTAGTGTGAGGTGTCCCTGCCCATGGCAGGAGGGTTGGAACTAGATGATTCTTGTGGTCCCTTCCAACCCTGACTGATTCTATGATGCTACGATTCTAAATGAAAAATAATTATATGTACTCAAGACAACTACATGGTTGCCGCCTTCTGTTCTGTGCTCAATTGCCACAGAGGGAAATATGGTTTCAGAATAAGGGTCCAGACCCTCACTCTCTGCAGTATCTTCTCCTCTCTTTTTCTTACCAAAACAGCTCCATGAATGGAAAAAAAAAACACCAAAAATTACAGAAAAGAAAACCAAAAAACCACCACCACAAAAAGCCAACCAAAACCAAACCCAAATACCACACCACACTGTCAGTTTTCCTACAGCCATTTCAATTTCTTACTTCAGTTTGATCTTCCTCTTCTGTATTCTTCTGGCTCTTTTCAACAGTATTTCCAGAATTTAGCAGGGAATGTCATGATACAGATAAGAGAAAAACAACAACAAAAAATATTGCAATAGAAATATTCTTCTGCTGTTCATGTCCAAGGTAGGATTTGAAACACAATTTCTTTATTAAAAATTGAACTAAAGTAATAATTGAATTAACTGTGATGGGATTTGACTGAAAAACTCTCTGTTCAAAAAGTGATAGCTTAAGTGCCTCTTGCAGAATAAAGAAAAACTTTATTATTTAGATCAGTTTAGAATTTTTTTGTTCTTCTCTTCCAGCCTTGAAAATTTGAGAATCTTTGAGCAGAAAAATAAGTGAGACAAAGATTGGTTTACAGTCAAGTAAGCATATTTTAAGCAAAATCATTTTTATGTAGACTACAGAAAAGCATGGATGGTTAACAACTCACTGTTACCTGAGGAAACTTTTAACATAGTGTCAAGAGCTCACAAGAGAACAAAAGTAAAGGTCTTTTGTTGTAGTTTGAGCTGGGTGCCCCCCTGGTGCATTCACTTCCTGTGTCCAGAAGTCCAGCCCAGAGGGATGGACACAGGAAATTGTGTATTTCCTACCATAATTCTTTGCACCACTATAAGATCCAGTGCGGAGTCTGGCACTTCCTCTTTCCTTCCCTCTCCGAGACTTGGTAACTGGGGGAGAGATCTCCCGGCCATGGGCCTGATTGGGCCCAAGGCCACAGGGGGATGGGCAGTCTCAGGCCTGGCCAGCTGAGACTAGCCCAGCAGAGGGAGGGGGAAGAAGGAGCCCTGGGGGTTTTGGATGCACCCTCAGGTGGGGATGGGATCTTTCTTTGTCACTGCGCTTTGGGTTTTCTGTAACATTCACTGCTTTCTATTTAAACTTTCATCACTTTTGCAATCCGTTTGTCTGAGTCGTTATTTCTGCCTGTGGTGGGGAGGGGACCTGCCCCAACCCATTACATCTTTTTATCTGCATACAATAGAATATGCACATCTCTTCAAGCACAGATCTACAGTAAAGAACCTGATAGGCTAGTGGGAAGGTATGCCATCCAGAGGGACATTGTCTGGCTTGAGGAGTGGGCTAACGTGGTCCATGAAACTCAGTAAACACAAGCACAAAGTCCTACACTTTGGTCAGGAAAATCTCCCATATTAGTGCAGACTTAGGGATGAATGGATTGAGAGTAGCCCTGTGGACTAGGACTTGAGGATACTACCAGGCAAAAAAATGCACATGAGATAGCAATGTTTACAACAGTTTTAAGCTGAAAGAGGATATATTTAGATTAGACATCATAAAGAAGGGTGGTGAAACTGCAATGGATTGCCCAGAAAAGTAGTGGATGCCCCACTATTGGAAGTCTTGATGAATGGATAGGACTTTAAGCACATTGATCAAGAGATTGATTTTCCATGGCAAAGGAGTTGGCTTAGCTGATCTTAAAGATTCTTTACAACTGAAAAGAATTGTATGGTTCTGTGATTTTAGATGTCAGTCTTAACATAAAGCCTGTCATGGTTATTAAATATGACTTATGAAACATTAATAATAATATTATCATTATTAATAATACACTGTAAATTGTGTGTGTGTGTATATATATATAACCAAATTACAAAAATACAAAACAGTTATTCAATAACAACCAAGGGTTCAATTTGGCCACTTGTCTACCATGGGCTGACTTGACAAGCTCCCAGTGTGGCTGAATGCAGTGGTCAGGCTAGGTGTCAGGCACGTACAATTAAGGGAACATTTCTAAGAGACTTAAACCATTACTTTTGTTTCCTCTACAAATTATGACTCTGGGCATAAATTGGGCTGCTGCATTTTAAACCACAAGTTACAATACCACACGGACCAAAGCATGGGGTATTAAACACAGCCAAAACTGGGGTTAAATATGTGAACACTGGAAACGTACAGTTTCATTTGCTAAGCTGGTTGCTAATCTGGTCATCAAGGTGGTCACTGCCAAGGTTCAGGGACTTGGTGGGGCCATGACTGGCTCCCGGGAATGGTCCCTTTCTGACATGATGGAGACAGCTTTTTCCCACAGCTGCAGAGGTGCAGCATGGACTTGTGCTGAGGGGCAGGTTCACTTGGAACAGACTCTCAGGCAATTCCTGGTGCTGGTGGCACTTCAGGATGCTGTGGCTGTCCAGGACACTCACAGATGGTCCTAGCAGGGCATGGACAGAGAACATGGTGGGGCTGCGAGGAGCAGCTTTCTCCTTGGCTCATCTCAGCAATGAGCAAGTGTTGCTGATTCCTGTCATCAGCAGCTTTTCCTGGGACTTCTTGGGGCTGTGGGAGCTGGATGGCCCTGGTACTTGGGCTCTCAGGAGTGGAGCAACAGGCAGTTCCTTCTCCTGTGACTTATCAGGCAGCACACATGAGTTGCTGGGCATGGTTCTAGCTTTGTGAGCAGTGCACAGAGGGTGGCTTTGTCTTGCAGGTCTGCAGCTTCATGCTCACAGCAGACAGAGCTGCCGACAGGGATTAGGGCAATTTCTCCCCAGCTGGTGAGTCTTTGCCAACGGGGCTCAGTCCCTTCAGAGTGTGGTTAGGTATCTTCTTCCTACTGGAGGGACTGGGGTACACCACCAAGATGGTGGGCAGTTTCAGTGCAGCTTATGCAAAGGACTCTTTGCTGGTTCTGGGTAAACTGAGGCATGACAGCACCTCCCAGGTAGCAAGGCTTCTCTCTGGACTGCCGACAAAGGCAGAACATATGCATGAGAGCAAAGCATATGCAAAAGAGCACAAAAGAGCAATAGAGCAAAGGAACTTAATAGCAAAAGAGCTCAAAGAGCAAAAGGGAATTGTCTAAAATTTGGGTAATATTTATAATCTGCTTGAGGCTTGGTTTTAGCCAACAGTCAAACGCTTTGTAAACACGTCATCGTTAGCCAATAGCAAAGCGTATGGTCAGAATGTGCCCAAACGTGGGCACAAGTGCAACACAAGCATCTCATAAGGTGGATATGTGCTTGTATTTACCTCAAGAAGGCAGGTTGGGTTATTTACCCCAGCTTGTTGGTGCCTGGCCCTTTGTTTTCTCAGCTCTGGTCTGACTACCCACTCCAGAAAGAGGTTGAAGGGGGGAGTTGAGCAAAACATGCAGGGACAAGTTTTGGCAATATTTGGGGCATAATTCTGGGCATATGCACCCTTTACCACAAAGCCTTCTTTCTTTCCATGCAATACACTGGAAGCCAAAAGTGAGTAGCTCAGCCAAAGAGATACACATTAGATTAGATGAATTTTGTCTGTGCTATTATAAAGTCATTAAATGCCTCCATTTTTTTAAATGTTTCATTAGAGCTTGCATTTTTACCTCAATGTGTTAAAAAGGGCCTGATAGCACAGACGATATGCACAATGTAAATGACTGTGGTTAGGGTTTTTTTAATTTAAGAATCCAGCATGTATAGTATCCTTTAATTAAATGCACAGAAGATAAAGATACAGCCAAACAAATCTGCTTTAATATTTTCTATTCTTTGATTGTCTTGAAAATACACATTTAACCTTTCCCCACACGACAAAGTAAAACATTCAACAACCCTTAATTGTGTGTTCCAAAACATTAATTAATGTTATCACACTTGCATTACTTGAGTACAATTTTATTTTACTGGGGAGTGAGACAGGAAGAAAATAATGATCCTTCCATTCAAAAAGAGAGGGGAATAATTTGGCTAATACTTTATAAACAATTGTAAATACTTTATAAACAATTAGTACTGTGTCCAGTTCTGGAGCCCCTATTACAAGAGGGATATGGACATGCTGGAACATGAGAAGGGCCATGAGGATGATCAGAGGGCTGGGGCACCTCTCTTATGAGGACAGACTGAAAGAGTTGGGGCTGTTCAGTCTGGAGAAAAGGCTCCAAGATGACCTTATAATGGCCTTCTAGTATCTGAAGGGTGCCTACAAGAAGGTTGGGGAGGGACTTCTCAGGATATCAGGTAGTGATAGGACTAGGGGGAATGGAATGAAGCTGGAGGTGGGAAGATTCAGGCTGGATGTGAGGAGGAAGTTTTTCCCCATGAGAGTGGTGAAGCCCTGGAATGGGTTGTCCAGGGAGGTGGTTGGGGACCCATCCCTGGAGGTGTTTAAGCCCAGGCTGGATGAGGCTCTGGCCAGCCTGCTCTAGTGTGAGTTGTCCCCGCCCATGGCTGGAGGGTTGGAACTAGATGATCCTTGTTGTCCCTTCCAACCCTGAATGATTCTATGATTCTATGAATTGAAAATTCATGTAAATAAAAGACCTCACAAATTTTGCCCAAATGCATGGAGAAAGTTGAATATAGTGAAGCCATAGCTTCCAAAACACTGTATAGCCATGCTTGCAATAATGTCTTCAGTTTGGAAATTTGAATGTATCTTTTCTTTGACTTTTCAAGAGGTATTGTGGAGTGAAAGTGATCTAAGGCAAGGCATTAACCTACTACATTACATCAATGTATTAACTACAGGGCATGTGTCACTGATAACACTAGTAGGCTCATAAGAGAGTCTTTGTGTTCCAAGGGCAGATAGAAAGACTGCTGCAAGGCAGAAAACCATTAATATGATCACATTTCCCTAAGCTTGTCTTCAAATGTATGTAGTCATTATTATGTAATTTCCTTGAATAATGCTTTAAGTAAGAAAGACTCAGTAATAATATGATAGTTTTACCCAGGAGCATACAATGAAACAAAGTGGAGTATATTTGTTCCTGAATTTCTCACACCATATGATGAATAGCAGCAATTATAGGAAAGAACAATATTAGCTTTACAGTTATTGTTATTATCTCAAAGTACTAAGAATAAAATCCCATATTTCACTAGGTAGTCCAATCATTGCCAAAATATGTGACAGAGGAACATTTTATAATCTCTGTATTTCACACTGACTGCACAACTAGAAATTGGCAAAGCCAAGTCATTTATATTTCCTTATTACCAGCTTGCAGAAGGCTTTGAGAATATGGGGCTAGTGATGGATATTTTTATAGCAGATGTTTTATTCTCTTTTACTGTAGTAAGTGTACTTCAGATTAGTTCCACTTCAGTTTATTGAAGTAGCAGAAAGAGATTAGCAACAGGAGAACAAGACACACAACTTTCTTACTCTTGTTTTGTGGAAGGAACTATATTTATATAAAATGGGGACTATTTACACAGAATCAAAGTTCCTTTATTTACAACTTTGGATCTTATTGTGCTGTGTAATTGCTTTAAACTATTGCAAATTAGATTTCCACTAAGTATATTTCACAAATATTTCTGCAAAAAGGTAAAATTTACCTAAATGCAGAAAGTTCAACTAATTAAATTAATCTGCTAGATTGGTGGATTAAGTGAATCTAAAATGCACTGTAAATAGTTTTAATAGTTCTCCCAAAAGGGTGAACTATACTCAAAGTGGATGAGGTCCTTGGCGGATGTGTTTTAGTGGTGACCTGGCAGTTTTAGGTTAACAGTTGGAATTGATCTTGAAGGCCTTTTCCAACCAAAAGAATTTTATGATAATATGATAGGAAAGAGATTTAACTGAATGGAAACCAGAATATTTGATGTGTTTGCACACTTCTGTGCTGTTTTTCAGGGTAGTTGAACTGTAATAATGATATTCAATTGATGCTTCACTTCTTGATTCAAAGTTCAAACTAACCCAATTTGTCAGTAAGATCACCTAAGACTGAAAGTTAAAGGGACGAAGTGGCCAATGTAGGACAAAAGGACATGTTTGTCCTTCAAATTTTATGGAATACACATTTACCATTTTTTTTTTTCTGAAAGAAGAAAATAAAAAATGTATTCATTTTACCAGTGTTGTATATTCACAGATAGATTGTTAAGCTTTAAGAGATTCTCCCAAGTCTCCAATTCTATTTTTGTATATTTGAACACACTGGAGCATTTGGAGCATATACACAATACTGCTTCAGAAAGTTTAACTTAATGCCACGAGAATGTTGGAAAGGTCTACAGCTGCTTTCAGAGTATTCAGCATCCACCTAATTTTACTAGATTTTACCTGGAGATAGTAAATACATCATGTACTCCTTTCTTAATTCATGTTGGTTAGCATTTGTTTATACACAGCCCGAGCTACAAAGTTGGTAGCAAGATTGAAAATGTCTTTTCACTTTTTGATTAAAACAGTTCTGTTGCTGAAATTCATGCATTTGAGATAAAACTGAAGAATCACAGTAACTGGTTTCTTCTATAAAACTCATATTATGTGTAGACTAGACTAGACTAGACTAGACTAGAATAAACCAGGTTGGAAGAGAACTTCAAGATCCTCGCGTCCAACCTATCATCCAACCCACCTAATCAACTAAACCATGCAACCAAGAACCCTAGCAAGTCTCCTCCTAAACACCTCCAATGATGGTGACTCCACCACCTCCCCGAGCAGCCCATTCCAATGGGCAATCACCCTCTCTGTGTAGAATTTCTTCCTGACCTCCAGTCTAAACCTCCCCTGGAGCAGCTTGAGACTGTGTCCTCTAATAATAGCTATTCAAAACAAATAGCAGTTTCAGTCATGTTATTTTTCTGGTTCTGTTAGTAATTGATTACAGTGGTGCCTTTTGACTGGATTACATGGTTTTCAACCCCCTTGGTAAAAGTTATTTGCTAGAAACCTAGAAAAAAGACATGTTGAATTGTCTAGAAATCAGTTATGGATTTTGAGATGGGAAGAAGTTCTTCAAAGAAAAATAACCTCTCCATTTCCCTCTCAGATGTCTTTGTGGCTTGTCAAGTAGTCAAGAAGTCAGTTACATGCTCCTATGCCTACCACCTCCCTGCTCACAGCACATCTTGGTCAAGGCTTGCTAAACTATTGATTTTATTTTCTTTTTTAATATTAACTTATTAAGCAGTAAAAGAGATTGACAGAATACTCATCTCTTCTGTAAAGTATCATTTAGACAAAACACAAAAAATTCCTCAAATATTTTTGCTATCCTTATCATTAGGCAGTGCCTTCTGTCTTCTCTGAAGGTTATTTGAAAAAAAAAAAAAGCCTTTTTTTTTTTTTCTTCCCCCTACTTCATACCTTACATAGAATAGAACTCACAACATTTTGATAGTGCTAGTCCTGATGTTACTATTTTCTGCTTGTAATTCTGTTTTGGAGACATGCACATTCCTACCCCAGCATGTCTTTGCAGCAAATACATTTCTTGTATTTTTACTTGCTGTAATCAGTTAAACTTGTCAGTTTACCCACTCCTGTTTCTTATCTGTATCTTATGATAAATTGCACTATAAACCAATGTCACAAGCCATTTAGTGAACCTAGATAATATCAGGTCCTATTTTTGTTTGCTTGTTTTCTTGTGTGGCTAATATATTATTATTAAAAGTTTCAAAATATAAGAAAGCACAGTTTAAAACAATGGAGTTGGCTCTTTTCTTTGTTTTGAGTTTCTTTAAACTTACATTTTTTTATACCTGATCCCTAGAGAGCACTTCTCAGAATCATTACCAGCAAATATGTGTTTACAACTAGTTTAAATCAATTGCTAATTAACTCCACAAGGCAGAAATGGATTTCTGTTTAGCACTGAGTTTGCGCTTTTCCTTTATTCTTGACACTCACAGGTGTGAGGTTCAAACTACATTAACATCTTCTCTGTAGCTGCCTGAGCCAAAACTCACCAAAATAAACTTAAGATTAGTGGGAAGATTTGAAGAAGAAAAAAAAAAGTCTTCACAGATGTCCTAAAAACTTAGGAAAATTTATACTAGACACAACTTCTGCAAAGGTGATCTTACACAAATCTCAAATCAGGGCCAGCTTTGAAGTTCGATCAGATTGCCAAGGGTTCAATCATATTTTAATGCCTCTGTAACTCTTGAGTGTTCCTCCTCCTGTGTTTCACCATGCCCATTGACTTTCCTCCCACTTCTTACCTGACTGGAGCATCCCTTCCAACATGTTGTGACCAATGTCTCTACTTTCATTGCATAATACAGTCAGGAATCTGTCTCCATTTTCTTTAAAACTTGACCATAGGTAATTGAAGAGAGTAATTAGAGTCTGCTTTTGCCTCTTTTCTTCAGGATGAATGAACTCAGGCCTCCCTATCCTTCTTCTGTATTGCACAACATATGACATACTGTAGCCGTAACATTTAATAAATGTATATAATAGTTTTTTTCTTGTTCTGATAATTAAACCCAAAACCAACACAAGATAATCCATTGTTTAATTTATTATTAGTAATCTTAAATGTAGGTTTTATTAGGGTAGAATAATGATTCCTATTAGACATTTGTAGCTGATTACTGTGCATAAACTTGCCATCATTTTTATGCAAAGATCTCATTACTTTCAGCAGGATTCCTACATGCAAATATGTGCAAAGGTCATGTGAAATGGTCACATTTATTCAGATTATGCATCGCATAGCTTATTTTGGGGAATTGATAAGATTCAAAGCATATATAATAAAATAAAATCAAGTTGAAGGGGTTGTTTTGTGAGGGTATTTGTTTTGCATTGTATGAAAATGATTGTAAAATAGATATAATCTAAATAAATGCTTATTTTATCAGTAAAAGATTTAGTATATATATATGTCCGAAGACATGTACAATTTGATCAGCTATATATGTCTTTTAAAAACTCCACACTCTTGGACTGTTTCTCTCCATGATTTTAAATATTTAGTTTTAATATACACTGGTAGCGAGTGACTCATGTATTTGAAGTCCTATTACTATGTAATAAATATATACATATATACACACACACATATATACATATACATATATACACACATATACACACACACATAGATATATGTGTGTATATCTATTACATAGAAATAGGATTTCAAATGTTTTGTGAAGAAGTGTTTCTGTGTACAGGAAGTCACAAACTGAACTTGCAAAAGAAGAAGAGTTCAGGCTCTTTAACTTGTAAAATCCTAAACACAGCGTTTATAGATAGAAAATACTAAATTCTTTGTCGATGACTTCAGGAGAGATTAGTAAAACATTAGGGGAGGGAAAAAAAAAAGGTCAGATTATGTACTTTTAAAATATTTTATTACAAATTAACTTTAAAAAATATTTTTCATGTACACCCTGTAGATGGCAATCTTGTACCATTCATGAAATTATGTATGTGCACATTTGCATACATAAATACATATGCACACAAAAAGAAATGTAAAATATTAGGAAGGTGAGAAAGAGATTAAATTTGCAGGCTATTCCATTTTATTTCCCTCATCATAAGATGGTAATTGCATAAAGTATGAAGTTTCTGTAAACCTGTTTAAAACCTTTCTATGGTTCTGCATTTTGTTTTTTTAGGGAAACTAATTTCATTGTCACAATCTCTAAAATATTGTTGGTATGCACTAGAAAATAAATGCTTCTGCAAGTCGTGGGATACTGTCATGCTTCGCTAGGCTGAATGAGTGTAGACAATTTCAGAACTGGACAACATACTTAGGAGTAATGGGGAACTATTCCTTAATACTTATTTCTAAAATTATGGTATTAAGAAACCTTGCACTTAGGAATATAAAAGCGCTAAACATTGAGCACATTTTATTTCAATATCTGTGGAGCACTCACTTTTGGCATGTGGAACAGAGACATAAATTTGATATTTGTGCAGGGGGAAAAAAAAAAAAAAAGAACAGAGACAAGCAGACACTAAATAAAACCTTCCCACAATAGCAAATCAACCAACCTACAAAAAAAAAAATATATATATATATAAGAAAAAACCTGACAGCAATATCAGGAGAGTAGTATTACAGGACAGTATTTTCGCAGCTTACACAATAGGCAACCACACAATGCCTTCACATATCTTTTGATAAGTAGTTATGACATGACAGATATGCTGCATGCACCTTAACACCATGATGGAATAAGAACAATCTGTGAGAATTTGAGGAGAGAATAGTAACAGCAACACAAGTCCCTCTAACCAATGTCTTGACTTCTGTGTATGTGTCATGTTCTTTTTTATAAACAGGATTTCCTTCTGCCTTTGAGAAGCTTGTAATTTAAATTACAGGGCTGTAATGTTAGAATCTTAAATAAATACTTTAACACAATCTGGCTTTGTCTTAGTGCTTTCAAGGTCTTCCTTTCTGGTCCAAGAATCTAATTAATACTTCCTTTTTTACCTTATTTTTTTTCTGATTGATGCTCTGTTGAAGCATTCTATGTTTGACCAACATTTCCACTTTATGATCTTTGCTGATGAATCACATCTAAAGCATTAATTTTCACTGCCAAGATACAAAAATGGTAGGTAACAGGAGAATAAAAACTAATTTACCTCAGCAAAATATACATACCCCTGATATTCAGACTCTGCTCCTTAGTCTTCTGCTGAAGAGGGCAAATCGTATATTCACTTGTTCACGAAGTTACCATGGAAATATATATTGGCCAATATGAATAATTTGCTAAAGGATTTAGTGAATAAACTTTGTGCATTGCTAACCTGGCTTCAGTTTTTCGTTCCTGTTGCTTATCCTAAGCAGAAATTATGTCTCAGTTATTAAAAAACCCCACCCTACCGTTGGACTAACTTCCATTACTTAATCCTTTATATTTGCTTCCTCATTTTAAATATTCATTTTACTCAGATTATGCAAATGTTTGGGTTGGTTCTTATTTATTGCTCATTGTCACTTCTGTAGTCACTGCTTACAAGATGAGCCACTCAAAAAGATCTTCAAATGAAGATATCTGATTTTAAAGGTTGCCTGGTTGGTCTCTTCTCCCAGGCAACCAGTACCAGAACAAGAGGACACAGTCTCAGGCTGTGTCAGGGGAGGTTTAGGCTGGAGGTTAGGAGGAAGTTTTACACAGAGAGAGTGATTGCCCACTGGAATGGGCTGCCCGAGGAGGTGGTGGGGTCGCCGTCGCTGGGGGTGTTCAGGGCGAGGCTTGACAGGATGCTTGGTTGTATGGTTTAGTTGATTAGGTGGTGTCAGATGATAGGTTGGACATGATGATCTCGAAGGTCTCTTCCAACCTGGTTAATTCTATTCTATTCTATTCTATTCTATTCTGGTGCTTCACTGTTTCAAGATTCGCCTGGTAGAAGTTATTTCAATTTCTCTGTGCAATCTAGACGCATAAAGCCCTTTCCTTTTCAACTTAAGTGCTCTAGGATACGGCAAGAAATACCAATATAGACTGATATTTTAAGTGTTCTGTACTTTCATTGTTTATTCAACATGACAATTTTGCATGATTCCATTTTGTACCTGGACCACTGGAAATGGCAGAGCATAGGAAATAAGGAATTAAGGCTGTCAGATTATGAATCTAGTACTGTTTATTCACAGAAGATGAACTAAATGCTGAATCTTAGAGTACAATTTGATGGGGAGAAATTTTGTATAGCATACAACATAAAAAATAGGTAAGAGAAATCATATTCTTGAATTAGAGCAAATCCAAATTAAACAACCAACAAACAACATAAAACAAATAATCAGGAAAAGGTACTTATAGGAGAAGAAGAAAGCAACAGGAAGGGCAAACTCAAAGTCTTAACCACTGTAATTAATTCCTGAATTTTGGGGTTTGGTTAAACCTGTCTCCACCTACAGATCAGTACATAAATTTCCCTTTCTGTACCTCTTATCCTCCAACAGTTTTTTCCACATTACTTAACAGAAAACAAAGTAGTGCTTTTCACTTAAGAAGAAAAATAAAAATAACAATTTTAGATCTTAGGTAGTAAACCATATTGCATGTTGAATATAAATGCAAAGGAATAAAGTAACATCTGAAACTCTTTGAATGACAGAAAGATACAAACCTCTCTCCTGTGCTTAATCTAAATTATGCAGCTTGTATCAACTAATATTTCATGCCTCAGATTTCATTCTGAGATGTCAGACCTCATAATATTCCAATGTGCTTTCCGTGAGAAAGCACATGCAATTAGAGGTGCTACAACTGAGAATTTCTTGTAAAAAGCAACAGCATATTTCTTCCCATAAACACTGAAATCTCCATCTCATATTTGCAAGACTTCCTTGTTACAGCAAAGTAAATTGTAGAATGTGTGCACTTTTTGAGTGAGCTCCTGGATTCTATACGGTGTATTCACTAGTACATTGGAGACATTCTGTCACAAATGCAGTCTTGTGTACCATCGAAAAAGACAGCTCAAGACTTTGGAGTTGTGTCATTTAGTTTGTTTTTCTGCATAGGAGTTTTGTTTTTCACTTAATATTAATAGATACAATCAACAATCTTAGTAATTACTTAATTTGCACATTTATAGAAGCAATAATCAATAATAATAATCAATTCATTTTGCCAGAGTATGGACCAAGTATTTATATTGCTAATGTGCTGCCTTTTATAGCCAAGTATTTTTATTTGCTTTAGTAGTATACTTCCAAGCCACATTTAACCTGTTTTGCCATATCTTGATTTCCCTGAGCAGAAAAGTCAAGTTTCTCATCTCTTGCATGTATATACTCCATAAAACTACTCATACTCATAGGTAGCCAGACAATCTCTAGCTGGCAGCTTGTGCTATATATTACCCTATCTGAAGCAACAGGGGACAATTTGAATTCCAGGTGTAGCTACTATATCCAGCAGAATTACACCTGAAACGACTTTGACCTGAAAGTTTTTCTTTTCATCAGTGAGACAGAATTGCTCACTGCTATTCAGAAGGAAAGATAAGCACTAAATCAAATACAATCGGTATCAGCTTGTGAAGAAACTGTCTTACAAATTGGATGGTGCTAGGCTAAGCTAGGCTAATCTGAATAGCTGGAAATCAAGAAGAGCTACATTTGCTGATCTGTAATGAGAACAACTTGGAGGTCTGTCCATTTTCTTCATCAAAGAAGGAAATGGGTTCATCAGAGTCAATAAAACAGTAAACACAGAACCAGCTCTGTTAATGGGCTAAGTCTGAAAGAAAAAGTTTTAAGACAATCACATAGTTAAAAGCTGGGAGATAAAATATTGGTTAAGCAAGAGGTACAATGCTTTCTGAAGAGTGTTAGCAATTATTTGCCAGCAATTGCTTTCTCAGGACTGCTATCCATAGCCCAGGAAGAGACAAAATGATTGTCATCCAGTTATTTCTTTGCTGTGCATGTCCAGTTAAAGGTTCACAGAATCTTAATATACAGTAAAATTCATCATAGCATACAGTATCACAGTATCACCAAGGTTGGAAGAGACCTCAAAGATCATCGAGTCCAACCTGTCACCACAGACCTCATGACTAGACCATGGCACCAGGTGCCACATCCAGTCCCCTCTTGAACACCTCCAGGGATGGTGACTCCACCACCTCCCTGGGCAGCACATTCCAATGATGAATGACTCTCTTGGTGAAGAACTTTCTCCTCACCTCGAGTCTAAACTTCCCCTGGCACAGCTTGAGACTGTATACCCACAGAACCTTCATTCTGTGGGTTTGTTGGTTTCCCAGGGATTCAATTTATTCTCATTTAGACAGAATGTGCTATAAGGTAAAATCTAGTATCATATTCAATACACTGCATGTGATTGACCCTAACTTTATAAAAATATTCTTTTATACTTTATAAAAGTATTTTTTATGTGTAACATGGAAAGATAACGGAAGAGATCTTGTAAGGTCATTTCAAAACTGGAAACTCTTTTGTACTGCTTGGTCTAGGAAATCTTTTACATTGGATAGATTGTGACTGATCATGAAATACAAACTTACCAGGTAGTATTCTATTATTAAGATAAAAAATTAAATAATTGCATTTTTCTAAAATCAGGCTTTATAATGGTTAGGGGGGTGTGTGTATGTGTGTTTGGTTTGTTGTTTGGGGGCTTGTGTGTTTGTTTGTGTGTTTGTTTGTTTGCTTTGTTGTTGTTTTGGTTTGGTTTATGTGGGTTGGGTTGTTTCTGGGTTTTTGGTGGGGTTTTTTTCGGATGAGGGGATATCTAGCATTCGAAAAGAAGAGGAAATCTTCAAGAATAATATGAAATTTTGTTTATTTTATTTTGGTTTCTATTTAATTTTACAGAATCAGTCCTTTTTCTAGTTCTTCTTTTAGATATTTTCTACTTTTGTGTTGTAACTGTCTGTGGTATAACCTAGATGATTTTAAGAAGGAAGTATGGTTCATGGCAACTCTTAGTTGCAATATTCTGAGGAAAACAAAACAAAACACAACAAAGCAAAAACCACAAAACAAATCCACAACAAAATACCACAAAACAATAAAAAGGGGTTGAAAAATATTAATTGATATCTATAATGGAATTAGTATGAGCTCAAAAGTCAGCATCTGGAACAATCTCCTCTGGAGCGTACCTTCCTTTGCAAAAACTTATGCCACTGCTCAGTGGGATTCTAGCAAGAATAAGTGATTATCCTCCATGCTCTTCCATAGCAGCTATTACACTTGTGTTCCTACTCCACAGGCCAAAAAAAAAATTTGTTTATCACCATCAAGGGAAACGGCCTGGCAAATGCTGCAAAGTAGGAGGCTTACAATGAAGTCGAAATACTACTCCTTTTCCATAAACAAAATAATAGGTGTAAAAGTATTAATTATCAAAAAACAACAGCAAAATAATTGACTACTTTCTATAAGTTTCTATCTTGCTAACTGTAAAATGTTACTCCTTGAAGTGCTACTTGCAAAATTTCTGCCTTTCTGAGATGAGATCATATTACTATGAATATTTCATCTGTGAAGTTGAAAATCTCACTGGCACTATCTCCACCAAATCATCAGACCTCAAAATGAATGCCATGGGTAAAAAATGTACTGATATATGTTTGAATTTAATATCTCTTACAGCTTAGAACAATCTTTCACAATATCAGCAATATCTACACTTTGGTGGAGGATCCAAATATTTCTGAAGTATTTTAATTGCATCAAAACTTTTTACTTTTAAGGATCTGCTTTCAATTATCTTCTTGAAATTGGAGCCAGAAGTACAACTACTTCATTTACAACAGACAAAACAACAGTTGGATTTTTTTTAATTAAACAGGAAAAAAAAACACTTCAGTTTTTCAAACAGAAATCTACTAGCACTGATATATTTGACAGCTAGGATTTCTTACAAGTGAAAATGTACACCCTTGTTGGATATCAGTACCAGTTAGCAACTAACTACTTAAAATTTCATTTGGCTATAAAGATTTGACAATCTTTCAAAAACAAGGCATAACTTTTACATAATTAGCATATCCCTGGGTACCAGCAAGAAAGAAAAAGAAGAATAAAGGCAAAGAATAAATTATAAGAATAAAGCCTCTGTACACCATAGGAACAATGATTAGTTGTCTCATGTTTTATCTCAGTATTCTACATTATCCTTGGCATCTTTAAGGGCATATTATTCACAAAAAGCTATGCTAGATTGTTCTTACTCTAGGGTAGGACAATCTATTTCTCACTCAGTTAAGAGAGAAACAAATCTCAAGTCTTGAAGGTGTTGGTAATAATAAGCTTGATCTGTAAATAGATAATGGAATCTGTGAGGTAATTGTCCACTGGTTTTGATGAGAGCATTTTTTAGAACTTTTGACAAATATCTTGCTCATTGTTCATTTGGGAGCACACAATCTGTACCAGAACAGTTACCAGAACAGTTTTAATTTCTTTCACAAATTGAACCTCATAAAATGTGGTAGAGGAAAGGCCATTCGATGAGATTATCCTGAATTTAAAAGCAACAGTTGTGATTTTATCTTTCTGGTACAAAGATTGCTCAAATTTTAGCCTCAGTGGAAGTTGTCAGATTAACAGTGTTTCTGAGTCTAGCCATCTATCAGCACCATTGCCTGTGAAGCCCTTCTTTTCTGGAGGAGGAATACGTTTCTATGCTGAAGGGATCTGGAGTTGCAGTGCCATAGTCTGCTTCTGGTTTTGTCATATCAAGACATAACATTTCAGGAAATGCTGATGCATGCTTTCACTTCTCAAACACTAAGCAACACTAGTGCCTTAGAATTTTATAAATAGAATAAATGATATTTTATTGAAATAGTCTAAAGAGAAATACACCAAGGTTTCACACAACTTTGATATTAATAATATCATTTAAGTTTTAAAAGGTGTATGCAAGTTCACTGTATAGAGCCTACTACCTTCAAGTTAGCACTGTGCTTAAGCACAAAGACAAGCTTACCTACAAATGACTGTTGACCTATAAAACATGCACCTTTAAGAAATGTCACAGTATCACAGCATCACAGTATCACCAAGGTTGGAAGAGACCTCAAAGATCATTGAGTCCAACCTATCACCACAGACCTTGCTCTCTCTATTGTTTTCATTTAAGCCTGAGGCCTTACCTGCTGATGAGCCCTTGGTACAGTCTCACTGCCACAGACATTACAGGATTGCTCAGCCTCTGAGATATAGTATAAATCATTTCACCTAGATTATGTCTGTAGAAGACCCAACGGACTTGGTCTCATGTCCACAGAAGTGCTTGAGCCATCTTTGTTATGAATAAAGGGTAATAAGGTGGGAAATTAATAATAATAATAGATTAATTATTAACTTGGCTCCACCTCTCACATAACTTGATACCATGTTCATAAAGATTATAAAGGTTCAGTATTTGGTTGATATTATCTTCATAATAGGAATGGTTACAAGTAGTTTGAGAGTGGAGGTGGAGGCATTTCAATTGAATGACTAAAATAAGATGGTTGAACTCTAGTCCAAAATCTTAATAGACCTGCTAGTCCAAAGTATCTCTGTCCCAGTCCACCTCTGTAGTCACAACACCTTTCTAAAATAGGACATATCTGCTCAGGTGGCAACGTTTACATAGCAGTGAAATTGATAGTAAGAACTATTCCAATTGTGCCTGGGTTGTGTTGAAAGTGAAAGATTTTAGTATTAATTTAGTAAATACAATTTCTTATCTTCCAGGTAAATTACTGAAGAAAAAGCCAGAGACCATGAATACTGCAGTTTTGATGGAAAAAATATCTTACATCATAAATTTTGTCCATCTTAAAGAAACTGCTTTTACTTCATTGAACATCTCAAAGATGTCCTTCTTTTTTTTCCTTTTTCTTTTTTTTTTTTCTTTTTTTTCTCTGCAGTGACCAAAATAATTTCTGTTTGGTATTTTTTGCTGCATTTATTTTCCTCACAACCACTGGGTTGATGGCAACTCGCTTGTCAAGCTGCCAAATGATTGTAATCAACTGATAATTGAGGCTTTGTGCTAGTTAGCCTCTGCAAATTCAATTTCTTCAGCTAGAATGGTATAATTATAGACAGATTTATAAATCAGCATTACATGCTAATTACCAATATCAGAAAAAAAGTAGCAAAAATACTGTCCTGAATAAACTGATTTTTTAAATAGGCAGAATGTATAAATAAGTTGCCTCTTCTAGCCCTTGTCTTGATTTTTGAGAAAATACACTCTATTCAGTTCACATCTCGTAATTCCTGTGTTCAGCCAAGTGGCATGTTTCAGTTTAGTGCTGGTTTATTTTCACAAATCTTGTGGTGTTTTTTCACATATTAAAACAAGAGAGATTTTTGAGGAGTACTCAATAGAACTGTGTAAAGACAGGTAAGTTCTCAGACTGTTTGCTTCTGCTTTCACACAGAAGGTAATCACTGATGCCTAATCTTGATTGCAATCATGTTTTAATGACATTACTTATCCTTCCTAATCTTTTGGTTTATAATTCTCTAACCTTGTAGTGAATTTAAAAGGGGAGTGAGAGAGGGAGAGAGTGATTCACTTTGGATGTGTGGTAATTGGCAACATGCAAGAAGGAGAGTCAATTATCTCAGATTATTAACGCAGACATACTATATCTGGTAGTGACTGGCTCTGTTTGTCCAGAAATACCCATCAAATAAATAGTTAAAATCGGATGTTGGCAGATGTGGATCTTGATGCTCATGATTGCTTTCTCCTGATGCCCATGATTTGACAAATTCTTTCACTTCAAACTGTGGTGTTTTTAAACAATATCTTGGACAACCAAAAGGTTGCATACAAAATACATGGAAACCTTCTTAAGAACATTAGACATCTGTATGTGTTTATTTAGATTTTCCCACTTGTATTGGCTTAAGCTCTGCTAAAATGAGGTAGAAAGTAAAAACAATCTGTATTCTTATTGTGCACTTAGAGCCCTGAAGGAAAACCTGCTGGGATTGGCTGCAGATGGCTTCATCTCAGAAGAAGAATGTGTCTCCTAACAGTCACTTGTTCTGTATGCATGATCAAGCAACAGTCAATGGTTTCCTGTGCCTCATTAGTCGTGGTGACAGGAAGAAGTATGATTCTCCCAAAATACCTGCCCTTCTCCAAACTAATGTAACATTGCATGGAGTAAACATGGAGAAACTTGAATTTCATGGAATTGTTCTTATGCATAATTTTTTTCCCAGAGAACAAACCAGAAAAGACAAAAATTCAACAAATTAGTAAAATTATTATCAAATTCTTGACAATTAATTAAATCACGTTATAGTAAACCTGAGCTTTTGATATACACATGTCCTAGTTTGAGGCTAGGCAGATCCTCCCTTACCCATGAAAGGGGCAAAAGAATGACACCCACACAAATGGATTGCAGAAGTGATAGAAAGTTTAAATGGAAAAGCAGCAAGTGTTCTACAAAAGCTGTAGCTCAGTGATAAAGGTGCCCCAAAGCATACAGAGTCCCTTACAGCACACCCAAAAAGCCCCTCAACTCTTCCCTTCTCCCCACCTGAGGGTATACCCAAAACCCCCCAGGGCTCTTTCTTCCCTGGACCCCACCACCCCCAGGCTAGTCTCAGCTGGCCAGGTCTGAGACTGCCCCTCCTCCTTCTCTTCCTGGCATTAGGCCTAGCCAGGCCTAAGAGGCCTTAAGATAACCCCACCATTATCCGATTGGGAGCATCTCCCATGACGGCAGAGAGGGAAGAAAGGAAGTAAAAGACTTTGCGGATAGATTTATAGGGTGCAGGACATTATGGGTATGAAATACACAGCTTCCTGTGCCCTAGCCTGTGTTCTCCTAGCCTGGAGAGGAGGAAACTCAGGGGTGACCTTATTGCTCTCTACAACTAGCTGAAGGGGGGTTGTAGACAGGCAGAGGTTGGTCTCTTCTCCCAGGCAACCAGTACCAGAACAAGAGGACACAGTCTCAGGCTGTGCCAGGGGAGGTTTAGGCTGGAGGTTAGGAGGAAGTTTTACACAGAGAGAGTGATTGCCCATTGGAATGGGCTGCCCGAGGAGGTGGTGGGGTCACCGTTGCTGGGGGTGTTTAGGGCGAGGCTTGACAGGATGCTTGGTGCCATGGTTTAGTTGATTGGGTGGTGTTGGATGATAGGTTGGACACGATGATCTCGAAGGTCTCTTCCAACCTGGTCTATTCTATTCTATTCTATTCTATTCTATTCTATTCTATTCTATTCTATTCTATTCTATTCTAACATGTTGTTACCTTCTTTCATCAAATGGAAAGAAAGATTTATTTCAGTTGGGCAGATGTTATTTTTTAAAATATTTGGTTGGTTGGTTTTGTTTTTGCGGTTTTTTTTTTAGTTACAAAAATATTAGTTCACCTTTTAAAAAATGTGCCAGTGATGGAGATTCTCAAATGCTGTAGTATAAGGACATGTGTCTGTAGAGCCTGATTTCCTTAAATACTTTGCTTGATGTTCTGCATTTTAAACTGCAGGGGTAAAGACAAGGATGAAATTTCTTGGATTTCTGTTGAAGCAGGGAGGCCTATGGGTATTAAAAGGGGAATAGAATAGAATAGAATAGAATAGAATAGAATAGAATAGAATAGAATAGAATAGGATTAACCTTTGAGATCATTGAGTCCAACCTATCATCCAACACTATCTAACTAAACAAACCATGGCACCAAGCACCCCATCCAGTCTGTTCCTAAACACCTCCAGTGTTGGTGACTCCTCCACCTCCCTGAGCAGCCCATTCCAGTGGTCAATCACTCTTTCTATGAAGAACTTTTTCCTAACATCAAGCCTAAACTTCCCCTCGCACAGCTTGAGACTGTGTCCTCTTGTTCTGGTGCTGGTTGCCTGGGAGAAGAGACCAACCCCCTCCTGGCTACAACCACCCTTCAGGGAGTTCTAGACAGCAATAAGGTCTCCCCTGAGCCTCCTCTTCTCCAGGCTAAACAATCGCAGCTCCCTCAGCCTCTCCTCATAGGGTTTGTGCTCCAAACCCCTCCCCAGGTTTGTTGCCCTTCTCTGGATACATTCCAGCAGGAAGATATATTAAAGATTCAATTTTAATTTTTTTTCAGAGTTGTTTATGTAGCTGTAGTAAAGTAACTTTCTCCTCATAGCTTTGCTACCATTTCTGTCACTGGCTTTCTTTCACCATACCTGCTACCATTTATATAATCCTGGCAAACGTGTTTAAAATGAGTGAGCTGAGTGTAGCTTGAAAGATCCTCTCCGCTGACTGTCACAAAACCTTGGATTCAGATGTGATAGCTATGCTAAATTCTGCTTAAGCAGTTTCAATCCTTGTTCTGTACTTTATATTTTCCAGTTTAAACACTTCTTTTTCCTACACCTAACAAAATGAAATATGAAAGTATGGTAATACAAAGTCCATAAAAGTTATGGCAGTCTAATGCAACACCATTTTTCATACCTGGGAAAGATACACTTATTTCTAACTGTGAAAGTTTCTGAAATAACAGACCTTAAGTCCTGACAACCTCAAGACTGCTACAGTGAGGTGCAACAGTTTCTTCCAGAAAACATACAGCAGCAAATCTATCTATCTATTTGACAGGTGAAGTATCACAGTGAATTAGTCCTCAAAAATTCTTCTTAAAGCTGCTATAAGATGTGTTTATGCCATTTGTCTTTTCTGTGAGAAATGAGTCCTACGGAGAGCAGATGATGATATGGTGTCATACAGTGATTTTGTTCTTATTCACTCAGAATAAACTGTGTAATACATGCACTTTTCCATTCACATTTTTCAGTTTATCATTTGATACTCTGTGTTGTTTTCTAATAAGTCTTCTTTTAAGTAATTACAATTCCTATAATGAGATTTATTTTTCTTCATATATATGGTGAGTTTTTTCCCCTCACATACATATTAATGGACACATTTATGCAAAGCTATACATTCTTCTGGCAAGGTAGATTAAGTCCTTCAATCAAATATATGTACCTAACTTAAACCTCATTTTGAAAGTAAACAGTGTGTACATGCCTTTGAAAGGACTGGCAAGCCAAGAATTTCTCATTCAGTGATGTTGTAGCTGTGTCTGGCTCTTTAGAAAGTCAATTAGCTGTCCAAATTAAATCCCTTAATGGAAGCCTAGAAGTCTAATATTATGAATGAATTAAAAAATTCTTGGCTATGTGTTTAAGAAAAACTTTAAATCATAATAGCAGCTAAATGTCCACCAGGCTCATGTACTCAGTCTGTAAATACTCAAAAAATGCATATGTTAGACATTTTGTGAGAAATAAATATTACAGAATCACAGAATTGTCAGGGTTGGAAGGGACCTCAGAGATCATCCGGTTCCATGCACCCTACAGCCCTATGGGCAGGGACATATCAGGGACAACAAGATCAGGTTGCTCAGAGCAATATTCAGCCTAGCCTTAAAAACTACCAGATATGGGGCTTCTACCACCTACCTGGGCAACCTGTTCCAGTGTCTCACCACCCTCATGGTGAAAAACTTTTTCCTAACATCCAATCTGAACCTACCCATTTCTAGTTTTTCTCCTTTCCCCCTAGTCCTATCATAACAAAACATCCTAAAACATCCCTCACCAGCTTTCCTGTAGGCCCCTTTAAGATGTTGGAAGGCCACAATTAGTTCTCCTTGGAGCCTTCCCCATACTGAACAACCCAAACTCTGTCAAACTGTCTCCATAGAAGAGGTGCTCCAGAATAGATGAGACTAGACTAGACTAGACTAGATTAGACTAGACTAGACTAGACTAGAGTAGAATAGCATTAACCAGGTTGGGAGACCTTTGAGATCAAGTCCAACCTATCATGCACCACTATCTAATCAACTAAACCATGGCTCCAAGCACCCCATCAAGTCTTTTCCTAAAAACCTCCAGTGATGGTGACTCCACCACTGAACTGGGCATCCCATTCCAATGGCCAATCACTCTTTCTATGAAGAATTTCTTCCTAAAATCCAGCCTAAACCTCCCCTGGTGCAGCTTGAGACTGTGTCCTCTTGTTCTGGTGGTGGTTGCCTGGGAGAGGAGCCTGGGCTGCAAGTGCACACTGGTGGCTCATGTTGAGTTTCTCATCCACAAGCAGCCCCCAGGGCCTTTCCTTCAGAGCTGCTCTCAAGCCGGTCACTGCCCAGCCTATATCAATGCTTGGGATTGCCCAGACCCAGGACCTTGCATTTGGTTTTGCTGAACTTCATGATGTTATCGTGGGCCCACCTCTCCAGCCTGTAAAGGTCCCTCTGGATGCCATCCCTTCCCTGCAGTGTGTCTGCTGCACCACACAGCTTGGTGTCATTGGCAAACCTGCTGAGGGTGCACTCAATGCCACTGTCCATGTCGCCAACAAAGATGTTAGACAAGACTGGTCCCAGTACTGATCACCGAGGGATTCCACTTGTCACTGGCTTCCACTTGGACATGGACCCATTGACAGCCACTCTTAGGGTGTGGCCCTCAAGCCAGTTCTGTATCCACTGAATGGTCCATGCATCAAACCCACATTTTACCAGTTTGGAGATCAGGATGTCATGTGGGACAATGTCAAAGGCTTTGCTCAGGTCCAGGGAAATGATGTTAGTTGCTGATCCTATTGCTATTAGTTGCTCATTCTATTCTATTCTATTTCTATTCTATTCTATACTCATCTCTTCTCTTCCATTAAAAATTAATTTATATTCAAAGTCATGTATTAGATCAACTAAAATTAGAAAACTTCTGGAGATCTTGTTACCATTTTTTTTTCTTTTTTTTTTCTTCTCTTGCTAATTTTTGCCAACTACATCCAAGTTACAGACAGAATCACAGATTCCCAGAATGGTAGAATCACAGTTTTCCAGAATGGTAGGGATCAGAAGTGACCTCTGAAGATTATGGTGGATATGGCACCTTGTGACATGGTTTAATGGCCATGGTGGTCTTAGGTTGATGGTTGGACTTGATGATCTTAGAGCTCTTTTCCAGCCAAAACAATTCTATTATTGTTCTATTATCCCTCATCTGTTGATGTTGTGACCTTTTCATAGAAGACCACCATGTTTGTCAGGCACAATTTGCCCTTAGCGAAGCTGCGTTGATTATACCCAAGTGTTCATACTGTTATAGATGACTCCTGGTAAAAGTTTTTGGTAACAGTTTTATGGGCACTAAAAGATCTTAAAAAGGTAATAAAAGGCAATAAAAGCAATAAAAGCAAGCAAAGCAACAAGTTGGGCATGTGAGGGTACAAAACTTCACCCCACAGCAGCTTTACAATAGCTTTCTTCATCTTATATAGTTACATCATCTACATAAACAAGCTTATGCTAAATAGAAGGCAGGCATATGATAATGAGTCTTCAGAATAGGTGATCAAATCCCTTCTCCCTACATTCTGTGTGGTAGGGGCCAAAGCATCCACTTGCACGCATGCTCAGTTGTCCAGGCTTCTTATCGAAAGAAAACAAATTCTCAGTTCTTCTCCTCAGCCTTGGTGTCTCCAATTAGCCAAACACACTGTCTCTCTTTAAGTCTGTAAAATATGCAGCTCCCTCTTTGTCCTCAAAACAGGCTCCTGCAAGCTCCTGACCCCCAGTCTCAGTGCACTCTGAATTCTCTACCTTTAACACAAATCACAGAATCACAAGTATATTCATAACAATACTGTATTATGAATGCCAGACTAGTATTTTTATTTTTTTTAAGAGGCTGCAGTCTACCACACATGTTATATTAGAGTTATATTTTGCCTAGTTACATGTTCCCCAACAGGCTAAACAATTTAGTGCTCAATTACAACAAAGGGAGACAATGTCAATAGGATAAATTTTTTCCACATTTCTTGTACTTACTGATATCTTACATTTAACTAGGCATAGGAAGTTTACTTGTAAATTAATCTAGTTGTAAACACAAAACAGTCATAGAATTTATTTTTAAATTAATCATATTAAAAGTAATCTGGGAGGATGAATTTGTTGTTACCGTTTGTGATGGTTTAGCCCAACCACACTTGCAAAAAAGCAAAGCTGAACTCAGCCAGAGAAGCGAATGAAGGCTGTATTTTACAAGCAATGATGGAGTGCAATGAATATATACAAAATGTACAGTATTTACAATATGATACTAGTATTTACAGGAAAGAAAGCAACTCAGAAATCCTCCTCTCAGGAAGATCCCACCTTGGATTCCCCCAACCTCTCCCTTCCCTTTCCCTCTAGCTAATTAGAAGAAAAGAGAAGAGTGGAAAAAGAATGTTAGGAGAAATCCGGTTAGCACAAAGCAGTTGTTAAGAAGTTAGCTGCTTATCAGTTTCAGTCCAGGGTCAGCATGCATGCAGTCTGGCCAAGAAACAGAAGACAGACAGCCTGAGAACAAAATGTAAAATCATAAAACTACATCCCACTCATCTACCAATGAAATTTGTTGAGAATTATCTTCCTTTTGGTTTCCTTTTTACACCCAAACATTCAGCTGGAGAATTCTGCAGCCATCCTTTTCTTAAAGGCACAGCCTAAACTGTCACACCATTGTGTTCAACTACTTCAGTATTGCACTGAAAAGCTGCATTCAAATGCACAGGCAGCAGGTAGTATAGCTTTGGCCTGTTTTTTTCAATCCAATGAACATGTGTGACAGTCATTAAAGGAAGAGACATAAATTTAATTGCCTCCTCTCAGAAATCTGCTGGTTTAGCACATATTATTTGTTTTCTGAGGAAAAGATAAATTATTTACCTACAGGATAATCTAACAAATAATTGAAGTTTTGAAGGAATTTTCTTTGAAAATGCCTAGCATGTAACACATTTTAAAAATTAATGAACGGACAGATATTTTATGACATAATTAAATCAGAATATAACAAAGCTTCTGAAAAATAGTTCTTTTTTTTTTTTTTTTCTTTTTAAAATACATCTCTTTATTAAATTCTATCCCATATGCGCTGCCCTTCTCAACTGTCTTTCACTCTCTCTTTATCTGGCTGCAAAATGACTCATGTTACTCATAACAAAGCATCTCTGCTCTTCTCTTTCTCTGCCGCTTCTTGAGCAGTTGGACAAGATCTGGATGTGAATGGCCTCATGTGCCCAGAGTGCTGCAGAGAAACAAGATGATTTCTAGTCCTGTTAGGGTCCTGGAGAGGGCTGCTGAGGCAGCAGGCCTAAGACCTAGCTGAGGATAGTGGTGGATGTGAAAGCACAGGGAAAAGTTTCAGGACTTCATGCACAAACACACACTTGTTTCTTCAGCCTTCTCTCTGGCTGGAGAGGTATCAGTAAGAGCTGACAGGGACAAGAATATTTTCTTCCTTTTTAAGTTGTTTGGCTTCAAGTGCCATTATCCTTTTCTGCTACCTTTTCAGTAGTGCTGAGGTTATAGCTTTTAAATATATTGATCATTTTCTCCACAGAGAAATAATTTTAATTTTATCATGTATTGATGAAGACATAGATAGAAGTAGTAATGTTTCAGCTGCTATAACCTAACAATATGAGAACAGCAAGGGTAGTAAGCAACAATGAAGTTCTTTATGAGACCACTGATGTATCAAGAAAGAAAGAGAAGATTTTTTCATTCAGCATCACTGAAAAGATTCAGCTGACCTTTTCTATTACAGTTATCCTAAGAGTAATGGGAATTATTAAGGACACACTTCTCTCTTTGTTCTGCAGAGGTTAACTGCTGGTCACCTCCTTCTGCTGTCACCTCTTTCTCCATGGATGCTAACTATTCCTTTCTCTCAACTGCTCTGATTGATTACCATAATTATATTATTGTCAGAGCAATTGTAACTGGTATTTACTTTGAATTTTGTTGCTTCTTGTCAGACCTGATGAAAGGACTCTGAACATGTGGGCAAATATGTATTCATATATATATGAATTGTCAAAATATATCAGCTAGAAACTGACAACAACTAATAAATATAAGCTTAATTCTAGTACCTTGTGTTTGCACATTGTCTCTCTATGTATCCATCTTTCTATCTATCTGATCTTCTATCTGTCAGGACAGTGTGCAGTAACCTTCAACATCTATGTGTTTTACAGTGCTGTTAGTGATGAATTGTCAAGTGTTGTAAGTTACTTATTTCCTTTATACCTGGCACAAAATAGTTGTCTGATTATTTATGTTGTATCTTTTTCCTTTTGATTTCTTCTAGCCATAGAAACAGCACTGGAAAGTTTATCTTGCAAAGGAATTAATATTGTATATTATATATCCATGTGTGTTGAAGCATAGTATATTAGCATAGTAGAGTTTTTCTGTAAAACACTGATAAATTGACACAGAAGAAAACAAGAGACATAAATGATTAATTAGTTACACAAACACTCAATATTTTATACAACTTATCTTGAAAATGCACATTGTTTTTTGTGTGTATATATATACCTCACAAGAACAATAGTATAATCTATGCATAGCATGTTATGAGATAACCTCACATAACCACACATGTTCCTACATAAAATTTGAAGAAGATGAAATAAGGAATTGTCCTTTTTTCCCCTGTCAAACTTTGCTTTCGCAAAGAAAATACCAGAACAAAAAAACTTTTAGGCAAGTACATTCCAGTATGTATAGAACTGATCCATTTCCAGAGCAGAAAATCTGAGTGCATGGAGACATAATACTTGTGCAGATATCCCCAATCCAGGATTCAAAGAGAACTCTGACACATCTGACCTTTTTCACAGGATATCCAGGCTAATTAGCTAGGCTGAAAGGCAAACTGTGCTGTCTGACCCCAGTCAAGTGTGGATGCCACCACAGATGAACTGGGATCAGATGGAGTGTGTCTGCTGTCCAAGCATCACTGGAATGTGGTTATATGGTTGTTTGCTTTTTGTTTTACTTTGGTTTGTTTGATTGTTTGTTTTGTTTCATTTTTGTTGCAGTGGTTTTTTGTTTTGTTTTGTTTTGTTATGGTTTTGGTTTTTAATTTAAAAACACAAATAAACAAAGAAAAAACCACTTCAAAGCCAAACAAACAAACAAAAAACAAAATCAAGAAACCATCCCCCCTAAAAAGAAAACAAAAAACCCCAAATCTAGAGGCAAGAAGCAAGTTCAGCATTGAACTGCTGATCATTTGGATTGCTTAACTGATGGTACTACTCTTTGATGACAATGCATTGGCCACTGTCTGTCACCACCTAGAGAGAATGTCCATAGCTGTTTCAGGAGAGATCTCTGCCTATAGGTAATATGATTGTGAAAGCCTTAAACAGTTTTCCAGCATAACAGGCTTTACCTCATCAGACATCCATCCTTGTCCCAGTGAAAAGCACACATAGCTGTGATTTCATGTTACATTAAATTTCACACTCTAGAAAAGTAGCTTTAACCTGGAATATATACTAGGTTTCCTGTCACATGGTAAAACTGTCATTGTTCTAATGCATTTTTAAATTAGTAATTTAGATTTAGTCTGAGGCCTAAATATTTCTGTCAGGGAAAGAGAGAGCAATATCCCAACATGAGAGTTTTATTTTTTTTTCAGATTGTCATGACCTTATCATAGAATCATAGAATCAATAAGGTTAGTAGAGACCTCAAAGATCATCAAGTCCAACCTGTCACCACAGACCTCATGACTACTAAACCATGACACCAAGTGTCACATCCAATCCCCTCTTGAATACCTCCAGAGATGGTGAGTCCACCACCTCCCTGGGCAGCCCATTCTAACAGCTAACTCTCTCAGTGAAGAACTTTCTCCTCACCTCCAGCCTAAACTTCCCCTGGTGCAGCTTGAGACTGTGTCCTCTTGTTCTGGTGCTGGTTGTCTGGGAGAAGAGATCGACCCCCACCTGGCTACAACCTCCCTTCAGGTAGCTGTAGACAGCAAGAATGTCTCCCCTGAGTCTCCTCTTCTCCAGGCTAAACAATCCCAGCTCCCTCAGCCTCTCCTCGTACGGCTTGTGCTCAAAGCCTCTCACCAGCCTTGTTCCCCTTCTCTGGACACATTCAGAGTCTCAATGTCCTTAAATTGAGGAGCCCAGAACTGGACACAGTACTCAAGGTATGGCCTAACCAGTGATGAGTACAGGGGCACAATGACTTCCCTATCATTTTCTACCATCATTCATAGGCTGTTCCAGAAAATGCATCTTCTACAAACTTTACAGAAAAGAATTTGGAGTTCAAAACTAAAACAAACCCAAAAAAACCACAATAAAGAATACCTATTCTAGGTTCCCATTTCTTCTGATCCAGAGAATGTGCAGTTAAGGTCCTCAGCTACAAAGTCATGGATTTTTATATCAAGGTATTAACACTGGAGGTCTGCAGTTTGATCCACATATGTCACCCCAGCCTTAAGGCTGTCATGAAGGCACATTTGTAAAAGTGTACAAAACATCGCAGTGAAAAATGCAGTCTGAAGTAAAACCAAGTCAATCAATATTGTTCCAGAGAAAAAGAAGACTGTAATAAATTATGAAGAATTAGTAGTGTTTTACAATTCTGTGAAAACAAAGCAGAAAAATCATGCCTAGGGCCATGATTGTCCAGCTGCATTGTTCGTTTTCAGAGTGGTTTCATTCTTGAGCCCTACTGACATTGGGAAAAGAAAAAAAAGATTCTATTTTTTAAAAGATAATAAACTATTTCAACTATTTCTTATGGGAGACATGTTTTGCATAGTTCTAGGGAAAATGGTTACTATTCTTCCACTACCTGATTTCAGTTTCTGGGAAATTATGGGGTTTATTTTCATTGTTTTCTTTTGGGTTTTTTTTTGTTTGTGTTTTTCCCCCCCTGTTCCTCCCAAGTATTGTGCCATTTGCTGACTCACTGAGAGTCCACAGAATGCTGGGTAGCTGTTTTCTTTGAAGAACTACACATGCATAGGCAGAACAGTTTCAGCACAGAAGGTCATTTATATTTTATGTTTTCTGATTCTTCATGGATTTAATTTAGAAGTAATTCTGTCCTGTTTGTGCCTTCTCCCTCTCTTTGGCAATTTCATAACATATATTACACTTACATCACTGTGCTGATTTGCAGACTACCTCTGCTGTTTGGAGGTACACAGTCTTCATTTGCTACAAGCAACCATGATGATGAACTGACATTTTATCACACCATCTGTTTGAAACTTAGACCCTCCTTCAAAATTGGGTAAGAAAGAACTGATTTTTTTTTTTCTGGTCAAATGAGTATCATTAAGATGTATGAGGCAGAATCTGACAGATCATCTAGGATCCATTTTTCAGTGGTAGAAGCTAATTACACTGATTTTACAAGTGCACCTAGGGATTCCTAGAAACAGAGTATTTGGTTGTTTTTCACTGGACATCTCTCTGTAAAGAAACCCTAATACTTGATATTAAAGTAATGCTTCATAAGATCTGCTGTACTAGATAATAAATAACAGGAAAATTCTGGTGCTCCTAGGAGGAGGAAGTTTATTAAGAGAACTATTTGGAAAGATATTGCAACTATAGTGAGAATTGCAGTTTGGGGCACAGCAACTCCTGATTCTGCTGCTGCTTGATTTTTTTCTTCTCTTCTCTCTTGCTGCCTGTTCTACATTCTTTGAGTGACATTTCATGTGGTTTGCTAGAGGAAGAGATCAGCCTAGTTAAATGTAGTCTATCACTCAAATTTAATCAGCAATTTTTCATCTGCTATAATTTTGTGAAATATAGAAGAAATATGTGAGAAAATTTTGCAAGTGATTTTTTTGCCTCAGGCTGAATATTTTTTGTTTATGGAAAAATACATCATTTCATTTGCCTTCAAAACTAGATTATAAGCATTTCTGTAATTAATAGGGTTTGTTTTGTGTTTTTTCCGCCCCCCCTATGCTTTGTGATATGAAGTTTGTTAAAAAGGTGGATAGTATCTGCATCTGTATTTTCCTCTGCAGGAAATAATCCAGTGTAATAACTCAGTGTAATGTTCATTCTGTATTCTATACAAAACAAGAAGTTCATAGACAAAATCAAATATGCCATAATTTCAGCAACTGGTTTTGTGCCATCTGTAGTGTGGCAGCATGGTTTCTCAGGAAGTCTGCATGTATTATTAACAGACACTTGATAACTACAAAGATTTATATGATATCTACAATAGGAAATTGGTACATTTCTTATTTGTTTTGAAACCTGGCTATCACTTACTCAAACCCCAGAGAAGGATTTCTTATCACTTACTTTTAAACATTCACACTGCAAACATTTCTATCTATCTGAGCTGTTCACTGTATGTTCCTTTTGATGTTGTTCCTCAATGGAGACTTTCAATTGTAGTTACATTTTATCTGCTTTAGATGCCTGTTTTGACATGAAATGAATTATGTTCAGGAAATACATACTTTTCTCTATTAACCTGAAACAAAATTTAGGATGACTAGCTGAGGAATAGAAGTCTGTGGTGTGTACAACTACAGTATCACAGTATAACTAAGGTTGGAAGAGACCTCGAGGATCATCGAGTCCAACTTGTCACCACAGACCTCATGACTAGACCATGGCACCAAGTGCCACGTCCAATCCCCTCTTCAACACCTCTAGGGACGGTGACTCCACCACCTCCCTGGGCAGCCCATTCCGATGATGAACGACTCACTCAGTGAAGAACTTTCTCCTCACCTCGAGCCTAAACCTCCCCTGGTGCAGCTTGAGACTGTGTCCCCTTGTTCTGGTGCTGGTTGCCTGGGAGAAGAGACCACCCCCTTCCTGGCCACAACCACCTTTCAGGTAGTTGTAGTCCACTTCAGGAAAGCACAAAATGAAACTTCTGGCCTGTCTTTGATGCTGTCCTGGAATAGGTTCTCTCCTTCTTGAGAGTAAGGTAGATGTTTTCTTATGTGATTTAATCTAGAATTATGTAGTTATTTATGCACCAATTGCTATTATTAGTTTCAGTGTCTCTCCACTCTTTATGTTTGTTGCTGATTGTGGAAGAAGATTGTAAGAATTCATTTACTAATTGTCTCTTATTAATAGCCAGTTGTATTAGAGAAGGAAAACAAGCAGTTCACTTCCTCGATTTGCTCATTTTAATTTCCTCCTCATTAACACATTGCCCTTGTCACTCAAAAAAAGATCTCCATACAGAGTTAAAACCAGAGAACTCCAACTCTGTACTTGTTTTATTGTATGCAATCTAAATATAAAAAAATTGGCAAGGAGGAGATGTTTTATTTTTTGGAGGCTTGACCTAAGAAAGGAAAGAGTCTGGAGTGCACAAAACTCTACTATTCTCATTTGAGACTGGGAGGGCTTAATACTTTGGAATGTTTTAAGATCTATTGTCTTTCAAAACCTGCTTCTTTCCCTTATGCATATAGTAGTGAATTTTGTATATTGGTTTAAGAGTTATGTCTTTAAGGTCTTGGAATCTGACTTGTATTACAGTGAAGGGAGAAACTTTGAAACTGTAGTTTAACTTCTTTGAAATCATAAAGTATTCAGGATTAAATCCTCGTGGGGCAAGGGGTGGGGGAAGATACCTTTGTTACAAATATAATCCTCCATTTGGTAGGATTGCTTTAGCCCAGAGACCTATCAGTGGTTCAGCAATAACCAGCAATAATATAGCATTCATCGAGGTAGAGCTCTAGTCTGGGAGGTGCTTCTGCAGCCAAGGAAGCACTGACAATTATGGCCTTTTTGAAAAGTCTTGGTAGAGGCCATTTGGGACTTAGCTGCAATTAGCAGGTGTATAACAGTTTCTTTTTGAATAACAATCATATTTTGATCCACTCTCTTAGAAATTAGTAAAAAGAAGGCTCTTTTTCATATTCAACACAACAGTTTCTAAGAAAAGGAAATCTGATGTTTAAGAGGCAGGGAGGGAAGGACTCTTATGTATGTCTTGATGCTTTTCAGTAGATAGAAAAGGATATATAGAGATGCTGACTAACAATTCTTTTGCTAGATGGCCACTAGAGCTCAGCCAAGAAAATGAGTCAACCACGTTAAAGGACAAATACTTTCACTAAATACTTTCACTAAATAACTTTTGCCTCTGGGAAACATTTCAGTATGAAAAAAAACAAACCCACAACTTTTGCAATGGAGTGTATTTTATGCACAGTTACATAATCTGGTCCACATTTTAGAGGTGGCAATAAATGTGACAGGGCAATAAATGTGAAAGTGACAACAAGCATGATAGTTATGATGGACTTTTGTTGGGTTTTGTCTTTTTGTTGTTGTTAAATGATAGACTTACACTTTGGCATTAAAGAGACTTTAGTATACTTGCTGGTTATCGATCTCTGTGTCATTCTGTGAACCTGAGCAGACAAATATTCTTTGATCCTCATTCTACTGGAAATACATATTGAAGTTGTAGAAGATGATGCTCCTCCATCCAATTAAATCCCTAGAAGAAAGTCCAGAGTCTCCCACTGTTCTTAGGGCAGTGAGGCTGATTGCTTACCTACAAGGACTATAGGATTTAGTATTGCAACAAGGAGTTACATGAATGCATTCTATAAGGTGTCAAGTGATTTTAACTCTATCAAAACTTACAGGAAGCACAAGGGAATCAGTGTATGTTGAAATTATGTCATGAGAAAAAATCTACTGTGCTTCAGAATCTCACAGTTCTAAAGAGTCTGTAAATAAAATGCAGTGAAGTGGATTTAATGTAATAATAACAATGCACAGCAATCAGGAATGTTCCACAGAAAAAGCAATGAGATTCTCATGGAAATAGATTGAGAAACATACCTCATTTACGCTATCTGCACAGCACAAATATCATAAACAGCTGAATGAGATACAGATGCTCTTTTCTAATTCTGTGAACCTACTTTAACCTCCTGCATTGGTTGAAAAAAAACAAACCCCAAGCACTTTTGTACAACACAATAGCTATTTATCACTATACCTTTGGGGGAAAAAAATCTAAATAGTTTAATTTACCAATAAAAGACCATCCCTTTTATGTCCAGGGGAATCTTTTCTTATGTTGTTACTGAAACTTGGTTAAATCTTTCATCCATTGTCAACTCTTCTGTATTTCTTTTTTCTGGCTGGTCTCACAAGGATGGATGGAGGACACAGGGAACAACTGCTCTAAGACCTTATACATTTGTACCCCGTGCGCTCTCCTTGGTTTCACCTCAGGGAAATGGCTTAAATCTATGCTGTTGCTGTGCTGGTAACTGGCATGTTATGGTGTGATTAATCCACTGGTCACTTGGTTAAACTGGTATTTGTATTCTTTCACTTGGTTAGCTGGTATTTCTATGTCAATAATCTTACCTAACCAAGGGATAGTACAGAGAAGAACACTTTTTCATGTTTTGAATAGCCTTGTGACTCCAACATCACCCTGCTTCTGTTGCTGTGCCTCCTAACTGTGTGCCTGGTCTTGCACAGAGTTATACAAATCATTCCCAAGATTACTGCTTGGGGATCTTCCCTGAATGGCATGGTATATGGGGGAGTTCAGTCAAGTGTTTAGGCCCATGGTCATCTCCTATTTCTTGGAACTTCCCCTCCAAACAAGTGCAAAAACCTGACAAGTTGGTAAAATATTTGGAGAAAGTCTTGTCAGCTTGGAAATTCCCAAGAGATCTAAATCACTGTGATGTGCTGGGGCTAGACCTATTCCTGTTGAGCTCTTCTTAGTACTATACAGCATGCTCAAGGGTGAGAGAAGGTCGCTGGGCTTACAGACAGACCAGCAGGCATGGCCGGTGCACCAGAGAACCAGCCTGTGCCAATATCAGTAACCTCTTCACAGAAAAGGAAATATACAAAGAAAGCAGTTCATCTTGAGAAGGATAAGGATGAATCAGGGTCATCATGGGAGCAATAAGAAGAGCCAGAGGTAATCACTCAATTTTTATCCTTGGGTGAGCTATGGGACATACACAAGGACTTCAGCTGCCATCCAGGTAAGCCCCTTTTCACATGGCTTCTCTGATGCAGGGATAATGGAGCCACTGGTTTGGAATTAGAAGTCAGGGAAGCCAAACAGTTGGGATTCCTGTCTAGGAAAGGGGTCATTGACAAGGTCATGAGAAAACCAGTGCAAACCTTCAGCCTCTGAAGACAGCTAATTGGCAGTAAGGCATAAAAATGGCCAGGGACAAAGAATGGATGAAATTATTAGCATGCTCTGTAAATATGAGAAAAGTCTCTCTTCTCATGCATGAGCCTGTGTTTCAACTGTGGAGAAACCATCCCAGAAGGCCCACCAACCCCAAGAGAACTTGTCTTGTTTCTGACCATGTGGAGGACACGAGAAAGTGCAATGGAAAACCCACTTCAGTCCTTGGTGCGTGAGTCTGTGAATTGAAAAGAAACTCCTCCTGGAAAAATGCTGCCCCAGTTTGCAGTGAAAATCTCCCCCTGAAAAATAAATGGATTGATACTGCTTCTGATGCTATTGAAGGAACCTCCAAAGTATTCTTACAATATGAAAATGATTCTGATCAGAATTAGTGGGGCTCTGCCTCCAGCCAGATGGAGGAGAGGGACAATCTGGTCTGTTGTACTGTGTGGATCAGGTGGCCTGGCATGTCCAAACTACAAGAGTGTAAAGCTTTAGTAGATACAGGCACACAGGATCATCTTATGCCACCAAAGTACAAGGGGTGGAATCCATCTGTATTTCTAATGTGACAGGAGAATCCCAACAGATGAGTGTGTTAGAAGCCAAGGTGAACTTAACTGGAAATGAATGGCACAAATGTCTCATTGTAACTGACCAAGGGGCTCCATGCATCCTTGGTATAGACTATATTAGGAGAGGATACTTCAAGGACCCAAAGGAACATCACTGGGTGTTTTGTGTAGCTGCCTTAGGGATAGAAAAAATACAATGATTATCTACTTTGCTTGATCTCTCAGAGGACCCTTTTGTGGTGGGGGTGCTAAGTGCTATAGATAAGCTAGTACCAATTGCCATACAACGGTGCAACAGCAGCAATATCGCACCAGTTGGGAATGCCTGACCCTCACTTATAAACTCAGTGGTAACTGAAGATCAGAGAGGTGACCAGTAAAATTCGTTCATGAAAGAAAGCTGGTAAGGGACTTTTTAGGGTGTCGGGTAGTGATAGGACTAGGGGGAATGGATCCAAGCTGGAGGAGGGTAGATTTTGATTAGATGTCAAGAAGAAGTTCTTCACCATGAAGGTGGTGAGATACTGGAACAGGTTGCCCAGGGAGGTGGTGGAAGCCCTATCCCTGGAGTTTTTAAGGCTAGGCTGGGTGTTGCACTGGGACACCTGATCTAGTAGAAAGTGTCCCTGCCCATGGCAGGGAGGTCGGAAGTAGATGATCCTTGAGGTCTCTTCCAATCCTGACAATTCTGTGATTCTGTGAGTCAGTTTGCAGAGGTGAAAGCCATCCAATGGACTTTAGATATTGCTGAATGAGAAAAATGGCCAATCCTCTATCTCTATACAAACTCATAGAAGGTTCAGCACAGAGATAAACTCATCTGGATCTGCAGAATTATGGGAAGATATTGCTTCTTGGGTTGGGAACTTGGTGGTTAAGGTACCTCATGTGGACGTCCAGATACTCAAGAGTCAAGCCCCTGAAGAACATCAAAACAATCATCTGGTAGATTAAGCTGCTAAAATTGAAGTGGCCCAGGTGGGTGTGGATTAACAATGTAAAGGTGAATCATAGGTGGCCCATGATACCTCAGGCCATCAAGGAAGAGATGCAACATATAGATGAACTTGAGATGTAGGGGTGGACTTAACCATGGACACTATTGCACAGGTTATCCATGGATGTGAAATATGTGCTACAGTCTAGCAGGCCAAGTGGGTAAATGCTCTGTGGTATGGTGGGTGATGGATAAAATATAAATGCATAGAAACCTGGCAGGTTGATTACATCACACTGCCACAAAACCACCAAGGCAAACACTGAGTGTGTACAATGGTGGAAGCAACCACTGAATGGCTGGAAATATAGTCAGTGCCCCACTCCGCTGCTAGGAACAACATCCTGGGCCTTGAAAAACAAGTCCTGTGGTGACATGACACTCCATTAAGAATTGAGTCAGATAATGGGAATAATTTTTGAAACTGTTTTATAGACACCTGGGCCAAGGAGCGTGTAATTGGGTGGGTATATCGCATCCCCTATGACACACCAGCTGCTGCGAAGGTCGAACGTTACAGCAGCCTGCTAGAATCCACCCCGAGAGCAAAGGGTGGAAGGACTTTGAAAAATCAGGATCCACATCTAGCACAAGCCAGTTGGCTGGTTAACACCAGAGGATCTACTAATCAAGTTGGCCCTAACCAGCCCAAACTGCCACACACTGTACAATGTGATAGAGTTCCTGTGGTGCACATGAAGAATATCTTAGGGAAAAAGTCTGCTTCAGGCAAAGGCTAAACCCATCCATGGGATTATTTTTGCTCAGGGACATGGGGTCACCTCATGGGTGATGCAGTCAGTTGTGTACCTCAAGCTGATCTCGTTATGTGTGAGAATAGACAGTGAATGATGTATGTTGTATGATGGCAATTGCTGTTGGGCACGATGTAGATGATATACAATAAGATGTGGATCATGTATTTATTTTAGATGGTTGATTTTATGAGGAGGCATGGTGGGACAGGGGCAGGGGGGGCTATCTCCTCTCCCCAGAGTGGTGCAGTGGAAGCTGGTACTGGTGCTGCTGAGCAAGCTGAAGGGGCAGAGCATTAATGAGTTATTTGATACCATGTTGATATCATTCTTACTACAAAAGAAAAAGACTGGCTGGGAGAGAAAAGGATTTAATGGGTCTTGGAGTTCTTCCTATAGCTTGCAAAGTTTTCTACTCCAGGTTTTTGTGTTCTTTCCCTCTGCTTTAGGGCTCAGGAACTTCCCTTTTTCTCTTGATTTGCTAGCAGCATGCAGTTTGAGTTTTGTCTGTTCCCATGCCTGCCACATATGCTGGTACATTCTTTGCATTATTTTGCACTATGTCATTAAATTTGTTGCTTGTTTTTTGGCTATGGATTTTTTCCCCCCTTATTTCTGCTCTCAAGGGCTTTCTGTTATCTGCCTCCTGGATTCTTGTTCTGCGTGCTCCACCTGGAAGGAGGTGGGGTGGGAGGAATAGATTACAGTAGCAGCTCAGAGATTTGGTCTAACCATAACAGGTTTTGGGTTTGTGGGTTTTGTTTCTTTTTTTTTTCACTCACTCTCAATCATGAGAGTCAGACTTGTTTACAGCAGACTGTGTTAAAGCAACACATGCAATCACACAAGGACTTTCAGTGAACCTCATAAAATTATGCTTCTCCATAGAGAAGTTTTGGCAGTCTTTACTTCATTTGAGCCTCTTGCTTCATTATGCTCTCTTTTCTTTCTTTCTTCTCGTTTTAGTTTCCAGGAGCTTCTACACATTATGAGTGAAGATACTTGCTTTTGAAATAATGCATTATTTATTTTTTTTAAATGCATAAAACATTTTCAAGGCTCTTTTTATTTTCTTTTTTTCCCCATAATTATTTTCAACCTGTAATCCAGGATAATTTAATTTATGGCCTAGGTGTTGTGTATAGCTCCCAGTACAATTTGTTTCATTCTGGTTTTTGATATTTCACACCTGTCTCCCAGCTCACATTTTTGGGTCTTGTGTTCAGCATTATTGCTGGTACATGGTTGGTCAAAGGTGACAGACAATATCAGTCACATTCTTTTTCATAAACTTCTATCAAATTTTTTGTCCCTTTTACTCTAGGCGCATTATCCAGCTCAGGCAAGGAGCAGGAAGAATTACTGGTTAGGCCACACCTTGTGTACTGTGTCCAGTTCTGGACTCCTCAGTTTAGGAAAGATGTTGACTTGCTGGAACGAGTCCAGAGAAGGGCAGCAAACTTGGTGAGGGGTTTGGAGCACAAGCCCTATGAGGAGAGGCTGAGGGAACTGGGGTTGCTTAGCCTGGAGAAGACCTTCTTGCTCTCTACAACTAACTGAAGGGAGGTTGTAGCCAGGTGGAGGTTGGTCTCTTCTCCCAGGCAACCAGCACCAGAGGTCACAGTCCCAAGCTGCACCAGGGGAGGTTTAGGCTGGAGGTTGGGAAGAAATACTACACAGAGAGAGTGTTTGGTCATTGGAATTGGCTGCCCAGGGAGGTGGTGGAGTCACCATCATTGGAGATGTTTAGGAGGAGACTTGATAGGGTGCTTGGTTGCATGGTTTAGTTGATTAGGTGGTGTTGGATGATAGGTTGGATGCGATGATCTCGAAAGTCTCTTCCAACCTGGTTTATTCTATTCTATTCTATTCTATTCTATTCTATTCTATTCTATTCTATTCTATTCTATTCTATTCTATTCTATTCTATTCTATTCTATTCTACTATGTGTATAAAAAGTCATTTGCAGTGCAGATAGAGAATACCTACTCTTGTAAAGAACCTATGGAAATGGCTATGCAGCAGGGGATACCACAGAATCTATTTTAGTTTCTTCAGTGCATTTATAACACAGAAGAACTAGTTTTGTTATCTTTCAATCAGCAAAACAAGATGAGAACATCCTGCTTCTCTGTGGTTATGTCTGACTTTCATTTTTTTCCAGGCATAATAGCATTTAGCTCTTCTCTAAATCTATAGCAACTGATCTTTCACTTTGCTCTTCTTGTTTATCATTTTCAGGAAAAGGAAAGCCTAACTAAGGAATATATATTCTCAGAAAAAGAACAGGAAATTTTGTATAGAGATTTCTTGGGTTTGGTTGCCTTTTTTTGTGTGTTTGTTTGGGCTTTTGTGTTTGGTTTGATTATATGGGGGGCGGGGGGGAGGTTGGTTGGTTGGGTTTTGTTTTGTTTTATTTTGTCTTGCTTTTACAATTAAATGATTTTGTGATTATTTTTTGGTCTCAGTTATGATTGCTAAGGACTTGCAATAATCACACCTTCCTTCTCAACATATTCTAGTATTTATCACTAGAGTTGTTTAATTTCTGGTTTCTGAACTCTGAGAGTGTGTCATTTTGGCTGCCTTTCAGAGTGGTAAAAATTATACAATTAAAATATGTTCTTGAAATTGTACTGTCTCCATCATGGTAACTTTTTTTTGTCATGCACTTATTCTCTGCTCTTCATATATTTCTCTTCCTTTATTGCCTTTTTTCACTGCACTTTTTTTGTAATCAATCAGTACTGCTGCCTTTCTCCATCCTATTCTATCACTTTAAGCCATTTTTCCTTCTCTCTTGCAAGCCAACTGTAGAAAACATAATTTGTCTTATCTATCTCTTACCAAAAAAGCATTACCAGTCTTTCACTGGAAAAAAAGATTCTCCATATCAGGGCATTTTCTTTTGTAATCTTTCTTTTTTCTCACTCAAGAAAGCCTCACTGCACGCAACCAGTGACTGTCTGATGGAAACAATGAAGCTGATCAGTCAATGCTTCATGAAATCCTTGGATTTAATTTTCTTGTTAACTGAATAAGACACAATTTTCAGAATAATTAGTTCATAATTGTAGTCACAAGAAAAAGAATGTCTCATGTATCATTTTATGGCTTGTACTTCTTAGTGCTCCAATATAAATTATTGTCTGCACAATATTACCATACATTACCATACATTTAAAACAGTACTCTGAGGGACAAAGCTGGGGAAAGGAAAGGGGAAGGGGAAGGGGAAGGGGAAGGGGAAGGGGAAGGGGAAGGGGAAGGGGAAGGGGAAGGGGAAGGGGAAGGGGAAGGGGAAGGGGAAGGGGAAGGGGTGTATTGAGAGGCTGAAGTAATATGTTCCCAGAGCCTTCTCATATCTGAACAAGCCAAACTCTCACAGCCTTTCCTCATAGGAGAGGTGTTCCATATCTCTGATAATTTTTGTTATCTTCCTCTGGACCCACTCCAACAAGCGCGTGCCCTTCCTGTGCTCCAGAACTGGACACAGTACTGCAGGTAAAGTCTCACCACAGCAGAGGGAGTAGAGGGGCAGAATTACTTTCCTTGATCTACTGAACACGCTTGTTTTGATGTTGCCCAGGATATGATTTGCCTTCTGGGCTGCAAAGAATACTGTCAGCTCATGTCCAGCTTCTCATCCGCCAGTACTCCCAAGTCTTTCTCCACAGGGCTGCTCAATTTCTTCATCCTACAGCCTGGGGAACGCCCCAACCCAAACAGTTCATGTCAATCTAAACCAAAACAATTTCTTGATATGATTTTTACCCCCTGCCTTAGAATAGGGATCTTTAACAAAGGTGCTTCTAATAAAATTGTATACAGTTTTAATGTCCCTGAAAATGATGGTGCCTAGTGTAAGCCAGAGGATGAAAGGGTTGGCATAAAAGGATAGGTGAGGTTACTTAAGCATGTTAATGAAATGCCATGATGACACAAAGACACCATTACCACAGAGCAAGATTGGAATGACTGATACAGTAATGTTCACAAAAAATGTTTATATCTTGTTTACCTGTAGTTTGGATAATATGTTTATTGATTTATCTTTTCTTCACCCTATAATCCAGAACTTGTTTTGTGTGAGTATATATATGTATAGCAGGTATAAACTGCCCTGACAGAAATGCAAAAGCTTGGCAGACACCTGACAAAGGGCTAAGACTTACTAAAGGCTGAGACTTACTAAAGGCTGATAATGGCACCTCCAAGCCATTAACTGGTGAATCTGGACCCAGGCTCTTATCTTGCTTTTGTGTTGCTCTGTTGGCTTGGCTCTAGTTAGAACTGACTATAGCAATCCCTAGATTTTGGGTAAAAATGGAATATTGCTACAGAGCCATTCTGAATTGGTCTCTGTGCAGCAAGTGGCTTTATAGTTAAATCCTTTCCCCTTAGAGTTGGATGCCATCTAAGTATACCTCCACAGACTAAGTGAATCCGCACCCCCTATTTGGTGAGTGTATATTTTGAGTGCCCTTGGATGAGAGGCTTCCCATGCATGCACATTTTGGTTCATCTTTCAAGAAAGTATATTCCTTAAAGCTTAATTGACTGTGTGGTAATATTTTCCTGACTGACGTCCAAACTTGTAATTTAATTGTGCCAGAAGGAGTGCTCAGTAATTTTAGCTAAAATAAATGTACAGTTTTGGGTAGCTGTCGCTGTCTGTTTTGTATTACCAAGCTATCACTAAGGCAGATGAAAAGGAATATAAAGAGGTGCAAATATTTCCACATACAGACCAAGCAACGGAATAGAAGACAGATGTATTTGCCAGTTATATTGTCAGTCTGAACCACCAATATGGACCTGAAATAGGTAATTATTATTCTAGAGTACATCAGACAAGGTATTTTAATCTAATTTTGATACCATTTCGAAAGCCTAGGATATATTTTTTTATCTGCACTAATTTGTAAGAATTTGTTCAAATATTGCCATCATGAAGTCAGTGCACAGTACCTCCACAGAAATGTTGTTACAGTGAATAAAAAAGGGAAGTCTAACTTCCTGAATAGAACAAGAGGGCTTGGCAAACCATAGACTGAGAGAATGTATGACTTCTCTCTACAAGTTTATCACAGCAGTCAGTATCAGATAAAAGTTAGACAAAAGGGAAAGGGCAAACAATCAAAAGAAAACCAGAGCTTAAAATGGGTGGAATTTAATCTAGATTTTAAATCAGCAGATTTCTGACCATTAAACAACTGAGATAGTATAATATATTCCAATAAGAACAGTAGGAGAAAATTGAGGAAATATTGTTTAAGACAGAAGCAGTAAAAATAAGAAAGTTACTTAATCACATGAACTGGCAAATCATTTGTCTAGGTGAACCAGAAGATTACTCCTTTTTTCCCCCCTCTATTTTAGTGAGATTTCTGAGCTTCTTATAGCCTCATTGTGTCCTCCTGTGCTGTATCAAAGACTAACACTAGTCAGGTACCACCCATAGGGCCCATTATGCCCTGCAGTTACAGCTGCCACACTTCTGAATTGTTAAAAAGATACAAGGTCACATTAGACCTGGAATCTGTTCACAGTTACCAAAGTACCCTACCTTCTTTGCACTTTGATATGTTGGAATATGTTACTGCTAACATTCCTGGGGGAGGGAGAGCATAATTTTTAAAAAATCAAATATGTAGATATAAAAGAAATAAAAAGTAATCTAAAGTAGAAAAAAAAACTTAAGGGGTATGCACAATTGGACTAAAGTAGCATTTATTTGGTAACAAACTTGTGCAAGTAAATCCATGTACTGATCTTATGTTACTCTTTTTAATGTTCTTATATTTCTTCTAAAATTATTTCTTCTTGGAAGCTAATTTGTCTCTGTTTGAACAGAATTTATGCAAATGTGATTTGAAAACAAAATTTGAATTCTGTTTCACCATGCCATTTAAGGTATTGATTTCTCTGTGTGTTAGCATGTTCAGAAGCTACTGAAAATTAGTATTTTTAAAAACACCAGAATTTCCTTTATAGAAACTTGCAACTGAATTTTGTAGCAGTGAAAAAAAAAAACCCAAACAAGAGCCCAAAGCAATAAGTAGCAGTTCTCAAAGGAAAGGGATTATTATTATACTGCTTCTAGAGATGAGATGTGGCATGGAGAAGTGGCATGATTTGCAAGAGGTCACCCTACAGTCTAGTGGAGGTGCAGCCTTGGGTTTCTGACTGCTATTGACACAAATAAAAATTGCTTTCATAATAAAAGCTCATTTTCAGTATGCAGAAAGTTGGTTAATAATAAATCATAAGACTATCTCTTAGTCAAGCGTTGCTGGAAATCATTGCCTGTGGATTCACAAGTTAATACTTAGGGCTGTTGTCAGAAACATTAGTTTTTCAATTTGTACCAAAAAATAAAAGCTGCAGTGCAATTGTTCATTTCACATTTAATCTTCAACAAATGAGAGATTTTAGAATGAAGGAAAAATACAGAGAAATTGATAATAATATTTTGAATAAAAGCTGTAATGCAAATATGATTAGCCTGATCTAAGACCCGAAAATTAGTTGTGAAAGTCAAACACTGAATCTTTCCTTTGGTGTTTTATGACAAAGTCTTTGTCAGTTTTGTAAGTTAAGCAAACTTTCACCTGTCTCTACCAAGTGAATGTTGTCCAAAATGTGGGGGGTTTTTTTGTTTATTTCCAGTTTATTTCTTGTATGAATGTTTCTGACTACTGTACTGAACTAAGATCTAAGTAGAGGAAGACTATTAACTGATCTGACTACGAAGGAATGGAAATGAACCAGGATTTAACCAGTAAATGATTTGTTGCAATTTATTTGCTTAGCTATTATTATTTTTTTTTCTAAGTGATGTGTAGGCATTAAAAGATACAATATAAACATTCCTGAGAATTATGTGTGGGAAGATGCTAATTTTTAAACACAAGAGTAGCTAATAATTCACGATGTAACTATTGGATTAATGAGATTTATAGTGTTGAGCCGTTTGACAGCAAGAAGGAAAATTTGAAAGAATAGAGCCCTAAAAATACTTATCCAAGTTAAAATCCTGTTATGAACCCAAATGCTGCATGCTCTGAATTTAAAAAAAAAAACATTTGTAAGCCACACATTATGCATATTTTTGAACTATTAAGTGGTAAAACTATTTGCAGATATCCAATCTTCCAGGTAGATATCATTCTTCTGAATTTGTATTGAAATTCAAACTTGAAAACAAATGCCTGAGATACATCTAATCTGTTTGCCATACTTCACTATTGTTCTTCAAAAAGGTTCAAAAGATAGATAGTGAAATATTACATAGCTATGTAAGGTTTCAGAGAAGCTCTTTTAATGTTAATTTGACCTCGGATTTATCTTGAATCCACATAAAGCTAGGGGTTCTGTGCAGCAGAATAATGAAAAGTAAAGAAAGTGAATATAATCCAGATCCAGTTCATAATGTAATTGTAACAAGGCAAATGCCTTGCCATGATATGAATTTAAACCCCCAAATCAAATGAAGGTCATTTGTAAGTTCTAGGCATTTCCTAAAAATACTGCACCCTCTATGGATAGTTTTGTGAAACATATAATTCTGTACTTCTTCTTTTATTCAATGATATTTTTAGTGTTAGCTAAATGCTGAAGTTTGCTAAACACTAAATATTCTCTAAAATAATTGTTATTAGCCTTATTTGACTTCTAGTTCCTTAACAAACTCAAGGACTACAAAATTTTTTAACTTCAGGAAACAATTAAGTAAAAAACAAACTGGATTATGTTTATATATATTTTCATCACTGTACTTTAAAAAAAACCCCAAACAAAAAATACACTATATACTCTTTTCTTACATTCCTGTCCTCTCTGTACATACGTACATGCATGCACAGGTTTGTATTAAAAATCAGATGTGCTGTGTTTTGTTTGGTATAAATCCTCATATAAATGCAAGATATATGAATTCAGTTTATAGACATTTATAGAACAATTGCATTTTAGCGTTTTCCAAACTAAATGGGGTGACAAATGTTATGTTTATTATTATTTATTACTATTATTTTCCTGTGCAAAAGATATCCTTCACAGAATGAAGGGGGAAGTTTAGGCTCAAGGTGAGGAGAAAGTTCTTCACAGAGAGAGTTGTAAGCTGTTGGAAGGTGCTGCCCAGGGAGGTGGTGGAGTCACCATCCCTGGAGGTGTTCAAGAGGGGATTGGACGTGGCACTTGGTGCCATGATTTAGTACTCACGAGGTCTTGGGTGACAGGTTGGATGTGATGATGTTTGAGGTCTTTTCCAACCTTATTGATTCTATGATTCTATGTGTTTTAGATGGTGTTTGAACAGGAGACTTCAGGTTATAAGTGAAATTCTACTTAATTTGTGAATAAAAATAAATAGATGAGCAAGTTTTCTTTATGGATAAAGCACAGAGAAGTTTGAAATCTAAGGTAATTTCTTGAAATACAAAGCATAATTTTCAAGGAGATGTCACATTTTATTACTGGAGAAAGGCAGCTACTTTCTGTGCTATCACCCAGTGGGACTACACAACAGACAGAAAGCATAATAGTGAAGAGAAGCAGCTTGAGAGCATGTAACATTAGATATTTTGGTAATAACACAGCATTTGCAATATACTTTTAAGTGTAGCTATACTAGAATATGAGTCTAAAACCAAAAGAAACAAAAGAGGCAACATTAATGGGCACAGCTGAAGAATTTCAGTCCATGCAATTTTACCTGATACTGAACAGTTAATTATCCAAATAAGATGAGAATTTCATTGTCAGTTTAATTAGAAGGTTTTGACAGTAGATGTATAAATTCCTTTGCTCTGGAATAAAATAAAATAAAATAAAATAAAATAAAATAAAATAAAATAAAATAGTAGCTTTATAATATTAATTTAAGATTTTTTTACAATAAATTATCCATGAATAAATTAAATTTTTGAAAAATCAGCTCAGACACTCACAAAGATAATTGACACAACCTGATTTTATTAGTTCTTTTGGACATCACCTGTAAGAAAAAATACTTTGTTTTTTAAAAAATTCTTATAGAACAAAAACCTAAAACATAGGCTGTCTTTCCTCAGCTTCACACTGGAGTCTGCATCAGTGCACAGTTCTAATAATAGTGTATTAGTAAATTCAGTGGCTGTTGCTAAATGGCATGAGGATTGAGATGACAAAGGTAAAAACTCCTAGCAGAGATATTTTTTTATTATAGAATACATAGAATAGACCAGGTTTGAAGAGACCTTCAAGATCATCACGTCCAACCTATCAACCAATCCAACTAATCCAACCCACCTAAACAACTAAACCATGGCACCGAGATCATCGCATCCAACCTATCATCCAACCATGCAACCAAGCACCCTATCAAGTCTCCTCCTGAACACCCCCAATGATGGTGACTCCACCACCTCCCCGGGCAGCACATTCCAATGGGCAATCACTCTCTCTGTATAGAACTTCTTCCTAACATCCAACCTAAACCTCCCCTGGCACAGCCTGAGACTGTGTCCTCTTGTTCTGGTACTGGCTGCCTGGGAGAAGAGACCAACCTCTGCCTGTCTACAACCTCCCTTCAGGTAGTTGTAGAGAGCAATAAGGTCTCCCCTGAGTCTCCTCCTCTCCAGGCTAAGCAACCCCAGCTCCCTTAGTCTCTCCTTCTGGAAAGTTTGTTTTCTTTTTCTGCTTTACATATAATAGCCTTATAGTGGGAATGTGGCTGTACAAATTGTCACCTGAGAAAGCTTGTCATTAGGTTTTTCTATAAGCCTTTTTTGAAACAGACTGGGGTTTGTTATTGATTGTCTTGTGTATCTTTTTTGATGGAAGGGAGGCTAAACTTGTTTTTAAGCAAGACAGCTGTCCAAAAGAGACAGGGAACTATAAATGTCTAAACCCTTGAAAATAATGTGTGACCTTTGTAAATGTAAAAAACCATAAGGATATTTGTCTTGTGAAACATTTCAGCTTCTTTTAGACTAAAACAAGGTTAGTGTGTATCTGAGATTTTATATAAATTTGGAAAAGTATAAATCCATGTGCTTTCTAAGAAAAGACACTTTATTACAGGAAAGAAAAATGTGTTGATCTACACTGTAGTAATTAGACCATTTGTCAAATGCTGTTACTATTTGTGATAACATTTACAGGTCACACAAAAGTTTTCAGCTCCCCCCGCCATTTCAATCAGATCTGTGAAATGCACTTTACCTCCATGAATTCAAGAGATTGACTGAAGTTAACTAACTTTGGCAAATTATTTAAACTTTTCTAAATCCCCTCCCTTTGTCCTACCTTTCAAAATACAGTATTCTAAGGGGGGGGTGGGGGGGTGGGGAATGATAGAATAGAATAATGCATCTGCTTTCACTGATACCTTTCAAGTATGAATGTCTCAAGAGCTTTACTACTCTTCTGTGTAAGATACAGCCTGCAGAATGGTGAATCATGGAGAGCTTATTTAACATCTGCTTTTTTTTTTCACAGTTCTTGTTACAAGATGTTGAAAAAGTTCAAAACTTGTGTTTCTGTATATTAGGATGAAATTATTTGTATCAAAATATCCTGCCATTGCTGAAACTAATTACATCTACATGGAAGTGTAATGCTGTATGTTATATACCATTCACGCTATGCTATTCCTTATATCTCAAATACTTGTCTCCCGTGTTCGCTCTTGAACATCAATTCCATTAACCAATGTTATCTACTCACAACTGATTGTACTTCATGTGTTTTTCAGGGCAACATGAGGTTTGCTCACACTCTGTTTCTCTTTCACTATCTTTGCTCTTTGAATTGGGAAAAAATTGAGTAGGTGTGTCCAAAGCAGAGACACCTTACCACTAAAAGAGCTGCATCATGATGATGGGTTGGACGTGATGATCTTGAAGGTCTCTTCCAACCTGGTCTATTCTATTCTATTCTATGCTATTCTATTCTATGCTATGCTATGCTATGCTATGCTATGCTATGCTATTCTATTCCATTCTATCCCATTCTATGCTACGCTACGCTATTCTATTCTATTCTATTCTATTCTATTCTATTCTATTCTATTCTATTCTATTCTATTCTATTCTATTCTATTCTATTCTATCATACCTACCTTGAACCTCTATATCTACATTCAGCAGAATGAATTTAAAGCCAGGGTGATGAATCTTGATGCTTAACTTTTTGACTCTGCACCATGAAGAGTCACAAAATCTGAAATTCATTGTTGGATTTAGACCATAACCTTTATAAAATTAAATGTTCTTACAGTACCTGTTGCTTAGGGCATAAGTGTAAACTCACCAATGAGTTGCCTGTGGTCCAGGGAAAAGCCTGAACTCAAATTTAAAAGTAACAAGCCCAATGTTGAGTTCCAAAATGCCCCTGTGAGACTGCTGGATTGATTATCTTGTTAACTTTAACAAGAAGCAAACTGACTGTTTCAAAAATTAATTCTTTTTTTCCTAAGGTACTAGAGTAGGAATATATCAGGTATCTTATAAGCGAAGAATTAAATTAATTCATAGATACCCATCTGAGAAATATGATTTATATTAAAACAAACAAAACAGTGTTCTATTAATACACAAAATACCTGTTTCACAAGGACTAAAGATTCATCATTATGTGATGAAAATAGATTCTTGAAACAACAAAACTCGTTTGTGTCCTTGTACTCTGCACTAGTCAGGCCACACCTTGAGTCCTGTGTCCAGTTCTGGGCCCCTCAGTTTAAGAAGGACATTGAGACTCTTGAACATGTCCAGAGAAGGGCAGTGAGGCTGGGGAGAGGCCTCAAGCACAAGCCCTACGAGGAGAGGCTGAGAGAGCTGGGATTGTTTAGCCTGGAGAAAAGGAGGCTCAGGGGAGACCTCATTGCTGTCTAAACTCCCTGAAGGGTGGTTGTAGCCAGGAGGGGGTTGGTCTCTTCTCCCAGGCAATCAGCACCAGAAGAAGAGGACACAGTCTCAAGCTCTCAAGCTGCACAAGGGGAAGTTTAGGCTGGAGGTGAGGAGAAAGTTCTTCACTGAGAGAGCTGTTAGCCATTGGAATGGACTGCTTAGGGAAGTGGTGGGGTCACCATCACTGGAGGTGTTCAAGAAAGGATTGGATGTGGCACTTGGTGCAAGGGTTTAGTCATGAGGTCTGTGGTGACAGATTGGACTTAATGAGCTCTTCCAACCTTGGTGATTCTGAGTGATTCATGAAGAATACAAAATACTGAAACATTAATATCTGTTTTGAAGCTTGATCTCCTATTTATTGTTATTCTTCTTCTTAAAAAAAAAAAAAATAGAGGCAAATATGCATCTCTTATTGGGTACCTGTGTTCCATGTTACCTTAGTTTGATGACTGAATCTGTAACAGGTTCTGACTTTGGAAAATTATCCAGCATGTTTGCTAATTATAACAAGTATAAACACTAACATTTATCATTTTAGACAACAGGCTGCATGAATGTACAAAAACTGTAAGGGCATTAAGGCTTTTTAGACTAAGAACAATCAGTAGATGCTTAATTTAGATGGGATATTTCTTATCTAGTTGTAGACATTGCAATGTAGGAATCTCTGCCAGAAGTATATGCCTAAGTTTTTTACAGTCAGAAGTTAATTTGCCTTATATTCCCTCCCCTCCTCTTTTTTTTTTTTTTTTTTCATTCAACCAATGTATTTTAGATGTCTGCTTTAAAATTGAACATATTATGCTCTAGAGGTGCCTATTTCCTCCAATTGCTGCAGAAGTAGCCTGGGGTATTAGCTCAGATGTCAAAATCTATGTACGATCTATGAATTCCTAACAGCACTTATTTTAGGAAAGCAAATACATGGACTTATTTAAGGAAATCAGTTTCCCTTTCCTCACTCTCTCTCTTTTGCCCCAAGGAAGAAGCTGATTAAATGAATATTTTTAAAGTTTTTTACACACAGGCCAATAATACCACTTTGGACAATACTATGAGATTTCTACGTATCTGAAAGACCAAGGCCCAGAAATTGTAGACAATTAGGTACAGCCTGTGCACAGAACAATTTTTAATCATGTTTACAAACTCTGATGAATCGTATCAAACCATACTGACAAGGTATTCATCCTGTCTATTAACAGTGAAATCAATATATCAGGGATTTCCTTAGAATTTTTGGTTTTGCACAGGTCAGTTGTGTTTCTGCAATGTCAGGAATCTACAGCTTTTGCAAAGATATAATATGGTCAGTTTGAGTTTCGTGAAAGAGTTCTATAGGTTTGGTCCTTGACGGACAAAAGCTAATTTCTTTGCCTTTTGAAATTATGGTTTATTATGCACTGTACTACAGATGTTAAGACACCCACAAGTATACACTTCTCTTCCAAGCTTTTCCCAGTATGAGTCAGAATTTGACGATGATAAAGATAAGAACCAGTCTGTAAGGAAAAATAAATTGTTACAGCAAGCAAAATTTATGCTTTAATCAGCATCTCCTTCATCTGCTGTGATTCACACATTTCATTTCTGCAAAGTGCAAAGCAGTTGCAGTGAAAAAGAAAATGACTGTTTTTCACTATTTGAAAAAGGAGTGGGGAAGCACTGCTGAAAAACATCCCTCCCTTTCCATAGCTATTTCATGACACCAGATAAATAAAACAAAATAGAAGTAAAGAGTAAAAGTAACACTTACAAGCTTCCCATCTTTCCTGTGGAGCACCAGCTCTGCTCCATGGATTATTCCCTGTGAATTGCACTTCTGTGCTATCTTAAATTGTGCTTCATGGAGTTAACAAGAAACTAAGTCTTTTGTATGACGATCGAGTTAAAGCAAAACCAGAAGACCTAGATGAATAGAATAGAATAGAATAGAATAGAATAGAATAGAATAGAATAGAATAGAATAGACCAGGTTGGAAGAGACCTTTGAGGTCACTGAGCCCAACCTATCATCATGTTGTTTCCTTTCCCTCCCTCCCCCCCCATATTCATTTATTTTAATGATTAAAATGACATCAAATGAGAAAATGTATGTTTTTTTATGTAGAGTTGGTGTTTCTTCTCAAGATGCACATAAAAGCAGTCTGCAACTGGTACAAGTCTGAAAAAAAGTATGGAGAAGAAGCAAATATTGAGACTATTTTGTAATAATGATGGCATTATTCACAAATAAAATTAAACAAACAAACAAAACAAGGTAGAAGTGTTCTGACTGTTTTCTACCGCTTGCAGCACAGGTAAAAAGTTTTCTGTGTATGTTTTCTATAAATGTTTTCTGTAATGTTTTCTATATGCTAATATTTTCTATAATGCTCTATTATCACCAATCCACTCAAGCTAATTTGGTTTAGCAGATCTCGGCCCATTGGAGACAAAGGTAAATTGAACATACTTGGAATAGAAAGTAATATCTATGTGAGAAACCATACCTTTTTTTTAACTACTTGAAATCTGATTTGAAAAAAAAATGATAGAAATTTTCTTTTTTTCAGACTGATTCGAGATTGGCCATATGATGGATTAGTATGTAGAAGATAAGGAGACTTTCTACAATGCTATTTTAAGCTATAAAGTCCTGGATTACTAACACAGAATTTTGGTGAGTTCATTTTTGCCTTTAGTGTGTTGCAGTGGAGGAGAAAGGAGTCGATGAAGCTTAATAGGTATAAATCCAAAAAGATGACAAGATAGTAAAATAATGATAGTATCTAACTGCTGCAGTTAATAACAATGACACTAATAATAACCCATACATCTCTTAAACTGAAAAAAGCTGTATGTGGAATGTTTTTCTTTGTAACTGTCATCTAAGTAGGTTAAGACAGTTACTGAGGCAAACCTTGTTTGATCTCTCACAATTTCTGTCCAAGTAGAGAATTATACATCCAGAAGAACTATATAAGGGTTAAGATTTAAAGCGAATTTTGAAGTTACATTACAAATGAATAAACCCTTTATTTCTCAAATCTAACCATGGTATAAGAGTCTTTTGTATGACAATAGTGACCATGAAAATTTCTTGTTAATATGAAACTGAATGGTTGGAAACTTAAGTTGGTCACTGTTTTACTGAAGTGGGCCAAAGCTGGGTTATTGTTTGAGTGGAATATACTGAGCCCAAAGAAACAGAAAAGAAATGTAATTGCTAAATATTACTACCCTTCCTTTTCATGAAGTACTCCTTCACAGATAGTCTTCAAAGTATATCTAACTGAATAGCCAAAACCACTTTCCCAAATACTGGAATTTTATTTATATTTTCTGTCTTAGGAAAATGAAAAGCACCCTACTGTGACATGAAGCTGGTCGAGGCATTCAGTAATATTGAGGGCAATATTCCATGTGATACCCAATAAATGGCATTGTTTGGAAAGGAGGGAATTATTATAAGAAGGGCACAATTAAAATCAGCTCTAGGAAGTGTTGATAAGCGCCTGAAAGCCCACCTGTTGCACTTGTGTTTTAGTTAAATGCAAACAATTCATTTGGAAACATTAACATCTTTTTAGCTTTCCCGATCAACAGCATTTATACGAAGGTGACAAACACAGTTTTAAACTATCTTAACTGTAAGTGTCACCAAAGTAACACTTTGATGCATAGAATAATTCAGAAAAGACATTGTAATGCTAGATGTCCTGCATAGCAGTTTGTCTCAAAAGTACTTTCAGGAAATCAGTCACTTAATCCCTGCCCTGCATCTGCTTGTTCATTTATGCCTGTTAGAGGTGCAACACTGAATCTCACATTTAATGCATACAAAGTCAACAAAACAGCTACCGTACAGCCAGTTTGCTGAACACTTGCACAATCTACTTCAGAATGTATTTCAAGTTAATTTCACTAAATACAGACGACTAGGGTCCATGGGGAATAAAAATACAGAAGAGATGGTGTCATAAAAAATAATACGCTGACATGCTGTGGGACAAAGTTGATTACAAGCGCATCTAGCCATCAGCTGTGGGTCATGGCCTCTAAAAATGTGGAGACCAAATTGAGAACAAGGGGACATTTCTATAAATTCATTATTAGCTAAGAAATATATTGTGAATATTTTTTTAAACTGATGCAATTTCTTCAAGTAAGAAAAAGCAGCTTATGGATTTCTGCATGTTTTTCTATATTTATCTGACACTCCTATAATGTTTATCATAAAGAAACCCATCCAAATAACATTTTTACTCACTCTCTTCTGTTTAAAATCGGTGTTAACCAGAATGTCCATTATTACAAATTCTAAATGTATTAATTTTAGGAAGTTATGCAAAGATAAATTTTTGGAGGAACTTGAAATAAATCCATTCAAAATGTCTATATTTCTACTTAATATTAATAATCGGGGGGGGGGGGAGGGGGGGGGAAGTCAGTTCTTTTGAAAACATCTAATTCCCTTTATTAAATTTATAACAGATCCCAGAATGGATTGAACTGATGTCTCCTTTCTGAGCCAAAACTTTCACTTTATTTGGATTACTGAAGAAGGTTAACTTACTTTCACTCACAGAAGTACTTGATCTTAGAACCTTTCTAATGGACAATTCATTTTACATACTGTGAGAAGTATGTAAAAGAAGTATAACTGAGTACTGATTTCAGAATATTTTTTTGCTATTACAGACTCGAAGAGCTTGCTAGCATTACCTAATTAAAAGCTCACAATTCCCTTGTGAGAAGTAAGCATTAGTATTCTAATTTTGCAGATGCAGAGAATGAGCACAAAAAACTTTGCTTTTGCCTAGGGCCACTGATTCAGTCAAAGAAACAGAAGAACATTCAGAAGTTTCTGGTTTTGGATCAAACATTTCTTGTTTCATTCTAGTAACATGCTGACCCAGATGGAAGGAAGAAAAACAAATTAAAAAAAAAGGTAAGTTTTTTTGTTGGTTTGCTTGTTTGTTTTAAATTCAGCTAATGAATTTATTTCACTTTACTGATAATAGGACATACTCTCATTTTGCAGGATGTCCCTAAGAAGCTTGTCATTTATATGACTAGTGCACACATTTCCCCACAGTTGTAAATTTCACTTTGTTGCAAATTTTTTCTTTGTCTTCAATAGGGAGGAAAAGATCAATTTTTACTGACTGAGTACATTGGAAGAAAAAATGATGAATTAGTCTGAATTGTACATTACCAATAGTCCACTCAGTCTGCTACATTGCTTTATCATTCCCTCTGAGATTTATATCTCACTCCCCCATGCTTGAAATTCTGCACAGAACAGAGATCAGGGGGGGAAAAAGGAAAGAAAAAAAGCACATCTAAAACAAAACCAACAACAAAAACTGAAAAGTAACTGCAGCATATGTACCCTTCTAGGTTTTGCTCCTAGTTCCACTTAAAAATAGAGACAGTGACAGATCATGAGAAAAGCAATCTGGGCTCTGATCACGAACTTGCTAGAAAATCAAAATTACAAGGAAGCTGGAAAGATATTCTTTAACAGTCTTCCCTGTTCCACTTTACAGGTTCTATACTTTTGAGTAGCTTGAATAAAGCACAAAGAAACATACAGTCTTTTATATAGGTCGATAATAAATGAATCCAAGTCAAAATCTTTATATCTAGGACCTGTCTGGCAAGACAGACCTTCACAGTTTTGCTCTGACCAATACATGTCCAGGTACCATCATCAGTTGGCTTCACTGTGGAAGAAACAGCCTATTCAGAGAAAGGGAAGTGAAAAAGCTAAGCCAGTGTGTCTCCAGATCAGGAATTACCTTATACCTGCAGATGGCAATGTTGATCTTTCACAATTTTGCTGATTGCCTGAGTAACCTGATATGAAAATGCACATCTATACACACACACGCAGAGGCAGCTGGGCAAAGGTACTAATACATAGATTAAAATAAAGATCTAAAAAAACCAGTGATAATGGCTAGGAAAAAAAAAAAAAGAAAGAAAGAAAAAAAACATGCACTGAAAATCTGATTGGCATGTTAGTTAATTAAAATTAACAAGAAGGAAGAGCTTAAGGTCACGTTAGGGATTACTTTCGGTGACAACTTTTCCAGAGTATTTCGCTGTGGGAGGAGGTTAACACCCAATTTATTCATAGTCAAATAATTGTATTTAATCTATTGATGACACGAGCTAATGAAGGACAGGGTGACACAGCAAACTGATGAACACATAAATCAGGTAAATGCATGAGGCTCAAATTTAAAGGCATATAGGGCTTTCATGTCACTGTATACCTGCTTAGTGCAAATTGTTTCCTCTAACCTACTAATTGTCTAAGTTTAACACTGATTACTCTACTTTTACAAGTCTATGCTGAGGGAGACGTTAAATTGCATGAAAAAGTTTAAAACCTTTTATTTTCCACTTTTAACAGTAATGTGTTTTACTTAAATGTTAATAATAATAATAATAATCTGACTGGATCCAAACATTTACTACTTTACAGATTGTTTCAGTATTTTACACTACAGGGTAGTTACAGTCTGGTTTAAAAAAAAAAAGAAACACACAACAACAACAAAACCCAACAAAAACAACAACAACAAAAACACACACACAAAAATACCACAAAAATAACCCCACCAGAACTTCAGTTGATACTTTATATACCTTTAAATTACTATATCAGAAGAAAAATAAATTAGCTGAAAAACATCTCTCATGCTGAAAGAATCCTACATAAATTTTGCTGAAATCTTTAAAGTTAGTAATTTGTAATTTTTATAATATCCCCACATTTAAATACTGAGAGGGCTTTTTTGTAGCAACTGTTGAAAGGAAAATTATTTACCTGTCTGGCAGAAGGAACATGTTCTGGATTTCTAGTCTAATGATCCAGGATTCCTTATTTTTTATTTTTTCCCCATATTTTATTCTGGATCAGCTCCCACTGCTTTCTAGAACAGAGACACAATTTCACACCTCAAAAGCAATTTTGTTTGGTATGTGTTTCAAACATTTGTGTTATACTGATATTGAGGATATCAATATACACCATGGAGATAAAGAATACCAATAATCAGACATAAGACTAAACCAAAGAATAAACACTATTTTATTGTACATTACGATGCAAGAATAGCAAGACTACAATTTAGAAACAGTAAGTTTTGAACCAATTGCACTTTAATTTTAAGAGATAATTTTGCAGAACAGTGATTTGAAGAGCCAATTATGAAGGGCTATCAGCTACAGAATAGAAGTGTTTGAAAGTCTCTTTATCCTTGCAGTGGTTGACATGTACTACAGAACTTGCTAGGTTTTACCTTTTAGGTAAAAAAGGAGAAAATGGTAAGTCTACAAAGAAGAAAAATTACATGAATTAACTTAGCAGTTGAATATAATCTCTCTGATCATCTAGTCAATTTTGCAGATACATAGATGCTGAAGGTACAGGGTAGTACTATTATAAATCCCTGCATTAGATCAGTTCCTGAATAGACAGGTAAACTGCAAACAGGTGTTCTGAATTTTCAGAGGACTGTATAGGTACTTGGGATCCTCATTGTTTTAATCTAATTTCTTTCCAGTACTCAGCAGGAATTCTTTGTGAGAACAAAGGCAGAGCTGCTATGCTGCAGATATTACTGGTACACAGGAGTTTTTATGTTGAGGGGGGTCTCAAATAAACTTATTGCTAGAAATCACTGTAAACACATAGTGAAGAAACTCATCATATTTTCTATGCTCTGCTAATTGTCAGGGAATTATACCCACTGTATGTTCTATGCAGCCTGCCCCTAGAAAAAGGGTGATTTTGTACAATCAGGTTTTTAACTGGACTTTATTCTCCATTTTATACATGGTTACAGCACTAAAATGAACAAAGCTAATGAAGTGAATCATGTTTCAGGTGCTTTTTCAGATGATTTAGGCATTTAAATCAACATTCTTGTTGTTTCATAGATGAAAACTTAGGGCAACAAAGCTGGTGAGGGGTTTGGAGCACAAGCCCCATGAGGAGAGCCTGAGGGAGCTGGGGTTGCTTAGCCTGGAGAAGAGGAGGCTCAGAGGAGACCTTATTGCTGTTTACAACTACCTGAAGAGAGATTGTAGCCAGCTGGGGGCTGGTCTCTTCTCCCAGGCTGCCACCAACAGAACAAGAGGACACAGTCTCAAGCTGCACCAGGGGAGGTTTAGGCTGGATGTTAGGAAGAATTAGGGTTAGGAAGAAATTCTTCATAGAGAGAGTAAGTGTCCATTGGAATGGGCTGCCTGGGGAGGTGGTGTAGTCACCATCACTGGAGGTGTTTAGGAAGAGACTTGATGGGGTGCTTGGTTCCATGGTTTAGTTGATTACATAGTGTTGGATGCTATGTTGAACGCAATGATCTTTCTCTTCCAACCTGTTCTGTTCTGTTCTGTTCTGTTCTGTTCTATTCTATTCTATTCTATTCTATTCTATTCTATTCTATTCTAATTGCTGGATGTAAACTGAAGAATTTTGGTGTGGCAATCCCCATTGTTACAAGTTCTACAAGATAGTATTGGCAGAAAAGATTAGACTTCCACATGTATTTTGAGATGACACAGTCACTCTTAAAGCAATCTGGAAAAGCTTTAGCTGAACAACTTCACAGAATTTGAAATGCACATTAAAAATGCACTGCAGTACTTTGTAAATTCACTTCTGAAGTGTAGTGACAAAAGGGAGAGACTGAAGAAATTAGAGCAGTTTAGATTGTTTTCTTTTTGTCACTTCAGTTGAAACAACGGCACATCTGCCATGAATTTGGACATAAAAAAAACCCTAAGTGCTGTATTAATCAGCTGTGTGAGGAAGAAGTAGAGCTCTCATATGAGAAGCAGATACTGTAATTTAAGAACATGTGATGTCATTACAAAGGAAAGCAAGCAAAAAGCTGCATAGAACAGAGGCTGCTGCTAGAACAGAGCACATTTTGCTAGAATGTTGCTCTAAACTGAAGGTCTATAAATGAGCAGATTTACTGAATGTTTCTTCCGTGTACACTTAGGCTCATAAGCTGTCATTTTTGCAATCAAATAATACAAACATATGAACCACTTTTCAATTAACTATCTGAACACAGTCTTCTCATTGTGTATCTCAGCAACTGTGTTGTCCTGTGCTGCCAGGCTGTATTGATGTTTGCTGGAAGTCTCATTTAAGAGACAAGTCCAAATAGGAAATTCCCATTGTTCCACTTAATGCTGTATCTCTTTATTGTTAACAGGACCTTTCTCTGTCCTAAAAGACTGTGAGTGATAGAATGTCTTGCACATAAGAAGCAGAACAGAACAGGAATTGTAATGAGGAATTAGAAATCCAGTTTCAGAACTATGTATAAGAAAGCTTCAGCAGTGCAATTTTGAATGCCCAGTCATTCACAATTTACTTTTCTGTGTAAATCTTTCCAAATGTTTCAGACTTTCTACAGTGCCTGTCCACACAGTCTCAAAACACTGGTGTTTCTCAGTGACATAAACTGCTTATGTCTGATTCCACATACTTTCTTGAGTGGATTATATATTTTGGATAAAGCAGGTACAGAGCTTGTTTTTCTGATGCCTTCACATCTGTGACATATGACATTTAATAACCTGACTGTGGTTCATCCTATCAAATGTGCAGCAAACCATGACACAACATCAAAACATGCAGCTAAAATTTTAAATATGTACTTTGTTGGTTATGAGCAGGGCAGAGGTACTGAATCCCAAATAGATTTGATAGAAATACTTCTTTATACTCACTACAGTACTTCTATGAATATTTTGTCTGGATTATTAAACAAAAAATATTTGGATGTGCTGTGTAGAATTGGTATCTCTTGTTTACCAAGGTAGCATACCAAGTGTCAATATTTCCTAAGATTTCATTTTAATATTCTATATTATATGGAACTGCTGAAACAGATTACAATTTTTAAAGCTAAAGTAGTCTGCTGGCTAGTGCACATGGGAAGCAGTGACAGCCCTGTCAGTGACTATTTTACAGTGCTACTTACTCTGGGCAAAACATGACCAGAAAAAAGAAGCACACACTCCTCCGCCTTCCACTACCCTCCACCTCTACTCCCTGCCTATTCTCGCCCTCCTCCAAACAAACACACAATCAATCAATCAATCAATCAATCAATCAAAAATGAACCAAAACTAACCAACCAAAACCAATCAACCAAACAGCAATACACATAACCCCCACCCCAATTAAAAAAATAATAAAACATCAGCTGAGATTAAAAAAAATCAAAACCAAAATCCACCAACTACGTTTATGATCAAAATCCATAATGAATTGTTGGAAATTAATTGATTGTGTACATCTACTAATCATTGTGGAGAACCTTCTGTGCATTCTGAACCTCACAACTGGATGAATTTATTTTGTTTTAAACGTCATGTCTAAACTAGTAGAACAGGATTCCAGGACTGAAAAACAATTAGGTCTGAATCATTAGAGCGATTACTGTATTCAGAACATTCTGAACATACAGAGTCAGAAACTCTTCCTTCTTGATGCCTGGAGGAGAGAAAATGATTTTGTAAAGTTTAATCTTTCCTTTCTAATTCTTTTCCCTCCTACTGTTTCTTAAATATTTTTCAGAGCTTTGGACTTCAATCTATTTTTAATAAAATAATACACAGTGTTCTTTTTACCTGATGGCAATGATCCCATAAAATGTTTTCTATACGTGTGTCAGGATACTTCAAAGCAGTGATACATTAACGTAAATATCAGTACTTCATAGATTTCATTTTCACGTGAAACAAACAAACAAACAAAAAACCTTCTTTTAAGCTCTACTTACCATAAGGTAATGTTATCTAGTCTAAATCACTCCTTCATTCCATATAAATTCCCTAAGTATTACCCCTGTCTTCTAGTAAAAGTACATAGTTTTTGGAAAGACTTATCCCATCTCTACTCATGCCTGATTTGAATATTCAATGTTATTTTCTCCTGTAATGAGCTTGGCACACATTAGTTGTCAAAACTTTATATTTGCATACTTGCTAGAACATTCTTTTCTCTTTTGTTCTCCCTTTTCAAGGTTAGTAGCTTGATTCCCTCACAGTCTGTTTTCTCAATGCTGGCACCATATCCCAATGCTTATTTAATTTGCCGTAAATTCACAGAAGCTAAAGAAATAGAAGACCTATTAGGTTATCTAGTCTGTCTCCCTGTCCGTTCGGGATTGATCCTTATTGTTCATTCACAAACGTTTTGATCAGTTTAGGATCAGTTAAAATGTTTCATACACTGGGGTTTCTGGCTTTTATTAGCTTTGGGAGTTTTTTTCCTTCATTCTGATGGATTTTTCTTTCAGGAAGTTTTATTAAATGTTCTTGGCTTCAAATTGGCATATTCTCTTTCACTGAAATGTGGTCTTATTTTTCTCTCTAGCTTTAGCAGTCTGAGTTTAAATCAAGTCAAAGACTCTGAGTCACCTCATTTCCATTTAAACTCTCTGTTTCCTTTGAACATTTAATAGTCTGAATTACAAAGCCTAGATTCAATGGCTTTCATTTTTTATTTTGTAATAGAATACTCTCCCATACTTTCTTGTATTGTCAGTTGCTCCAGTTATATTCTTTACAAATGTACTGTCTTTTATTTTCACTGATTTTACAACCACTTTATCTCCTATGCCCTCTGCAACAGTTTGAGTTACTCAGATTCACACCTCCCAACTGGACTCTGAGAGTAAGCACTTTTGCAGTCAGTCTTAAAAGGAAAAAAATGGAGTTAAAAAATCCAGAAGGTGATAATAGGACTTTCCAAAGGTCTCATGCTGAGTGCTCTTCAAAGGCTTTAAGTAAAGAAAGCTGAAAATCTAGGGAAAATTTAACGGCAGAATATAAGTGATATTTGTCTGTTGAAAATGAGCATTTATTACAATCTCTAATGCTGTTTCAGCCAGGGAATATTAAACTGCAAAACTGCCTTATCTTCCTCTGCTTAGTCTGTGGTCCTTAAACTGGATGTATTTTAAAAGGCATAAACCAGTTTTTCCTCATGAAAAATAGAGTGAGCTTTATAAAATTAAGATCTGAAACAACAGAAAGCTTGTACTGTTTGAAAAGGGAAAGCTGGGGAGGCTTTGCACCATGCTTTGGAAATAGGCTATGAGCCAATTAGTTGAGTACTACTACTGGTGGTAGTACTTAAGGATGGGTTTGGTGCATACCAGCCTGAACATAAGCCGACAGTGAGCTCTTGTTGCAAATAAGACAAACCACAAATTATAGTACTGTAGGAGAGTTGTGTCCAGCAGACCTAAAGAAGTTACCATCTTCCTTGGGTCAGCATTAATGAGACTGGAACAGGAGGAATGTACTCAGTTGTAGGTTTTCAGTTAAAGAGAGATGAAAACCGGAAAGGATTCCATGGAGGGATGCTAAGATGATCATCGACCTATGATGTCTGATGAAGGCAAGATCAGAGAAATAGTCTCATTTAGTCTGACAGAGGAGGAAGGCTTACAATTATCTGAAGAGTTGTTACAATGGTGATGAAGTAAAACTTTTCTCAGTAGTTGTAGGCAAAAGGCAGGGATCACAAAGTACTGCTTAGGAGGTTCCAAGTGGACATGATGAAGCAGCTCTCTAGCAAGATGATAATGACCTAGAAATTGTTCAGACAGACTAGGGAATCAGTTCCTGGAGTTTTTCAAAGCTCATCTAGACAAAGCTGTAGCTGACCCAGTCCATTTTGTAACATGTCTCCTTTAAGCAAGACAGGACCTTCTCATGTCATTTTCCAAATAACATTATTGTGATGCTGAGAAATAGAAATGTTGGCAGTTCCAAGAAACCTAGAAACTGGAATGCTGACAGAAAGGAGATGATGCTTCCTGAGTATTGTTTGATTGGTTGGTTTGATCTTGCTTTTTGATTGGTTGGAGTTTTTTTCTTTGTTTGTTTGTGGTGGGTTTTTTTCCCTTCATTGGTTGGTTGGTTATTTTGGTTTGGCTTGGTTTTGCTAGGTAGAATTTTCAGTGTGTTATCCTGACTTAAATCTGTCTTCCTTCTGCCCTAAAGTATTGTCCCAAAACCACTATATTGCTAGAGTGATGGTCTGTCTCGGGGAGCAATGGGTGAGAATTTGTTTCTGCTTTTTTGGTACAGAGGATTAGACTTAAAATTCAGCAAATCATTGCTGCCAGTGTAGACCCCAAACTGATTGTGAACCTAACCTAGCTATTCCTGATGGTAACACTAGATTTCTGCATAGTTGCACTGTTGTAATTGGAGGTCACAATAAGTATTGTTGCTGAAAACCAAACTAATTCTAGAGTCAACTTTACCCAGTAAGGTATTTTAACAAACAGCACTCTGCTCCCTCAAACTTATCTGTTTCTACTATAGCCATTAATAGCAAAAATTCCATTAACTTCAGTGGTTTAAATCAAGCTCTTAGAGGGATTCATTAAAAAATAATAATATCAGAGGAAAAATGGGTCAACTTCCCAGTACAGCATTTTGCCCTTTAAATTTCTCAGCCTGTTTCTTTTTAGCAATAAATGGTATTGGATTTCCTAAACATAAACCCCAGATGCCAATGTTATTTTCCAGATGAAGAATTTGCATGTTTTAATTCAAGGCAAACAGTAAAGAAAGCATGTATGACTTTGTCATTTGAAGTAGGCAAAAACTTCCATTGAGCACTGCAAAAACAACAGCAAGTGTGTCACAGACAAACAGAGAAGTCATATGCTTAATTACAGAGTATATGACACTTATATTTAGAACCCAAAGTTTGAAGAAGGTTCTGTGATGAGTCTAGAGTAATTAAATGACAGTACTGATCTCTTCAGTGTCACACAGAGATGTAGCATATGCAAGTAGCAGACATTTGTTCAAGAGCAAAACAAAATCTTTTAGTTTGATAAGGGATATTTTCTGCAGTGAGTTTGCAGGGGTTTAATATTGTTTGTAGAGATGAAATTGTGAACTAACTTGATAATTTCCCTGATTAGTGGACAGAGTATATCCTTGATTCACACCTGGAAATGTAAGTTTTACTGCTGAGTATCCTATAATTTAATTATGGTTTTACTAGGTAATGAAAATATAAAGCATTCTATAGTCTTAAAATGTTCTATAGATGTTGGCTGATTAATACAGAGAAGAAACTTGTGAGGTAGTAGGAGAATATAAATCCACTGAGACAGAGACTCTAAGTGATTTGCCAAAAGCTATACAGAAAGTAATTTTAAGAGCCAAGATTAAAATTCAGAAATTTCTGGCTTTTTGCCCTACACTCAGTGCACAGTGTGAACTAGATTTGAAATTCAATTGGTATTCCTACTAAGGATGCAATTGTCAAGGTTTAAGATTAGGGTTTGAAATTACATTGATTGAAAATACAACATAAAATGTTTTGATCTTCATAATGTTTATTTTGAGAATAACTGCAATAACTATCATAATTCTTTTAAAATATTTTTTTTAATTTTTATGTAGAGAATGAGAAAAAATTATATAGAATGCAGGCAAAGTTTTAGATCTTTTTTCCCCTTTCCTTTGTGTCTTTCAAGCTCTTAAATAATAGACTTCCTTTTAAGCAAACTTTTAGGTTATTAGAATCACAGAATCACCAAGGTTGGAAGAGACCTCAAAGATCATCAAGTCCAACCTGTCACCACAGACCTCATGACTAAACCATGGCACCAAGTGCCACATCCAATCCCCTCTTGAACACCTCCAGGGATGGTGACTCCACCAACTCCCTGGGCAGCCCATTCCACTGGCTAATGGCTCTCTCAGTGAAGAACTTTCTCCTCACCTCGAGCCTAAACTTCCCCTGTCACAGCTTGAGAGTGTGTCCTCTTGTTCTGGTGTTGCTGGTTGCCTGGGAGAAGAGACCAATCCCCTCCTGGCTACAACCACCCTTCAGGTAGTTGTAGACAGCAATAAGGTACCCCCTGAGCCTCCTCCAGGCTAAACAACCCCAGTTCCCTCAGCCTCTCCTCGTAGGGCTTATGCTCAAGGCCTCTCACCAGCCTCAATGCCGTTCTCTGGACACACCAGTCATCACACTAGTCCCTGCATGCTCTGCTCCTCCTCTCTTTCACTACCTTCTGGAATTTGGGGGTTCCCCTTGGTTTTTGGTTTGTTGATGGTTTGTTGGGTTTTTTTTGAAGACAAAAGTTTTAAGAGGCTGCAACTGTGAACAGGACATTCCTTGAGCCTGAGTCTGCAGATGTGCAACTTTGTTTCAGCTCCCTGTCCTGATCCAGAGAGCTGGGTTATCTTGATCTACAAGGATCAAGTTTGGTTGCTGTAATCAGTAAAAGCATGAAAAAAAAAGATTGGTACACATCTTTGAGAAAATGAGGACAGCCTTTCTGAAAATGGCTCTCCTCCCTTTGAGATTCCCAAGGCCTGAGAATTCAGGGCTCTGTTAGTAAAAAAGCAGCCCTTGCCAGACCATCTTTGTACAAAGCAGAAGAAACATTGACCCCAAAAAAACTGCCCTCCTTCAGTCAATGGCAACGCAAGAGTTTTGACTTGGCCACTCCATGGCTTACTGCAACTGGCAAGTGCTTTTTGTCTCCATAAACTGTTGCACAGGCAACTTTTCCAGTGTGTTCACAGCATATCAGAAGCAATGTGCAGTCTTTGGTTAAGATTACGAGGCACTATAATGAATTTGAAAAAGATTATTCCTGAGCTCTTTATATTCATTAATAATGTTACTGAACATGCAAAAGACATCTGGTTTAGAAAATACTCACATTCATGTCTGCCTTCATGTTTGTTGTGGAAAAGACATGGATGAGCACTTACAGAGTAGAGCCTGGGTAATATTTACACAGAACTGAGGCATATGGCTTACAAATTAAGATTAAAGGTATAAATAATATCCATTTAGATAATATTCAGGCTATTATTCAGATATGTATTTCACCACGATGTGCTGGGAGCAACCCAACCGGAAAGCAACTTGACAAAAAAGGACCTAGGCGTCCTGATGGACACCAGTTTGAACATAAGCCAGTAAAATGCTCTTGCAGGAAGAATGCTAATGATGTCCTGGGCTGCATTAGGAAGAGCATTGATAGCAGATTGAGGGAGCTTATCCTTCCCTTCTAATTAACAACCAGAGTGTCCAGTTCTGGGCTCCCCATTATAAAACAAAAATCAACAAACTTGGGAGGCTCTAGAAAAGAACCACTAAAATGTCTAAGGGATTGAAGCTGACAGAGCTGAGACTGTTCAATTTAGAGAAGAGAAGGCTTAGAAAAGGTCTTATTAGTGCATATAAATTCCTGAATGAATGGTGAAGACTGAAGAAGATTGAAAGTAGGGTCTTTTCAGTGGTGTCCAGGGAACAGTTCATCTGAATAGGAACAAAGCTTTTTGCTGTGAGGATGGATGAGCACTATCACAGGTTGTGGAGTTTCTCTCATTGGAAACATTCAAAACTCATCTGGACACAGCCCTGGGAAACCAGCTTTAGGTGGCCCAACTTGAAGAGGAAACTTGGACCAGATAACCACAGTTCAAACTGTGATTCTGTGATTTTGCAACAGTGCAAGTTTTTGATCTTTAATGAAAAGTAGTAATAAGCAGCTTTTGGAGTTTTGGAATAAGGAACATTTCCATCTGAATTTCAAGACTGGTTGTAATATCACTGAAGATAAAGAGAGTTTTGTTACTGAAGATTACACTTTATGCATGAACAGAGAAAGTAAGGAGCTGTTTTGTTTGTTTTCTTGATGAAGAGATGTGTACAGAACAGCATTTACAGATGTGAATAGTGTGAAGGGTTCTAAGGAAAAGGTGAGTGATGAATCTCAAAAGAAGAGACCATAGGAATGGTTCCATTCTGGAATTAGTAACACATCACAGATTTCTCTGAAAGAAGACAGTAACTGACTTGGATCTTTACCTGCCCTAACATCCTGGGAGAAGAGGGTCTGAAATAAAAATCAATCCACATCCATTGGCAGAAGAGACCAGTTAAAAAGAGGGATAACAGAAATTTGCATTCATCTTTTCTTAGAACTATATAGCAGATAGATTTTCTGCTCATTGTCATAGAACCAAAATTGACTTTAATCAATAGAAAAGTATTGTTAATTTTTTTTCAAAATTCATCACTCTAAACAATATCCAGAAGTCTGCCATTAATATTTAAAAGGTTTCTCTTTCTTTATGTCTTTCATTTCTGATCAGATGGTGTAAACGAAACATCATTTGTTCATCTGTGGTAACAGATTAAAGTTTATGTTCCAAGATTTAAAATTACAGTCTTTACTTTAGACTGTGGAATGCTTTAGAATAATTTACTTTAGAATAAGACAACATTGTGGAATTCCCATTATATATGAGCTTACATTGTTCGTGGTTTTTACATAAATAATGTATTAGTCTACCAGACACTTTTTTAATAACACATTTTTCTTTTTCTGTCACTTTATTGGCCTCAATGTGCATCAATGACAGTACTTGAAAGTGCAGTTAACTCTTCTAATTATCTTGTCTGTGTCAGACCACTTTCCAAATTTGTCAGACCATTTTCTTTCCATATTCCTATTTATGAAGCTACTCGCTCCAAAAGTCTGCAAATTCTTTGAATTATAAACATTTCCTGTCTAGTTTACTGTCATTTTGATACCTATTTTATGAGCTTTTGAGACTGCATTCTCAGCAAGAAGTTACATATTGCCTGTACCATCTGCAGTTTAAATTCTCTGTGTGAAAAGTACCCTCTACCAGCTTTTAAATCAAAATTACCACCAGTGTCAAATTCCTGGCAATCAGGGCAATTCAATTATTTCCTCATAGCAGAATGACATATTCTCCTGACTATGTTTTTATTAAATACTTAAAAGCTATAAATCCTTGCAATTTGTCATTCTTCTGGGTAACAATCTATAGTGTGTCAAAAAGCTTTTAGTCTTTTGTTATAATAATAACCATATTTATTGTTCAGTACTTCATAGTTAATGATCTATATATAATGCCCTCCAACACAAAGATTGAAACTTGCTTCAGTATAATTGTAGCTGCCTTGCATTACTTATGCACTTTCATAATTTATTATCAATTTCTATTCTTAACAACTAAGTGTAATAATGTGTCTCAAAGACTGCTGTGATAAACTTCCCACATTGATGAGACTAGCAGTGAATGTTAGTTTGAGAGTCAAAAGATAAGAATTCTGCTTTATGCATGGAGCTTTTTTCTTGGCAGCACTGGACCTAAAGCCCAGACTACTGCTACTTACTTATGTAAGTAGCAATACTACTTATGTAAGTAGCAATACTATTCATGTGTTTTGCAGATGAGTCATTATCTTTTCTGCTTTTCCACTGTGGAAAATGAAATCTCTGGGCCAAAACTAGATTGCAGGCCAAAACACTTTGCAAAACATAGAAAATACTATTACAATTGAGTATTAATTTTTGATACCTTTAGGTATTTGACATGGCATACTTTTTGTTTGATTGGATTTTTTTGGTGCTATTTGTAAGAGAGACTCAGGCCATATACTTCCAAAAACAATACTTCCACTATTAGATAATGTTCTATCTAATAGGCAAGTTCTACTCCTGAAGGCTCTCTCATTTCATGATGTACTGTATTTATGTGTGTACATTTAATTTAGTAATGAAACATTCGCAATGTTTTCACCAGATATTTGATCTTAGTAACTACTTTGAGAAACATTTTTTTTTTAAGTTTCAGTAACAACCTACCTATTTTTTTTATATTATTTTATTTATTTTATATTATTTTTTATTTCACACCTTAGCAGTCTTAATTTGTTCAGTTGTTCTTCTTCCACAAAACTGTAATTCACCACCCATGGATTGTTAGCAGAAATCTATCTATTATCTGCATCTTGTTCAACATATCATTGCAGTGTGTCCTGGAAGAGTCATTAACATGACAGCTAAATCTGTTTGAGTCGCTGCCCCTCTCTCCTCTCTCTCTGTTGCGGGTCGAGGAGCCCCATAGGCAGGCACCATTAAGGCTGTGTGGAAGGGGATGAAAGCTAGACCCCGAGCCCCATGTTTCAGAGAGGAGACTGCATGTGTCAGACACCATGAGAGAAGGTGTGTGCAGTTTGCTTGCCATATAATCATTTTAAATTGATTGATGGGATTTGAATAGCTAATGTGCCATTGGTCCATTCAGTTTTCAAAAAGGGAATTTATAGGAGAATAATTTGAATGCTTGTTTGTGCATTATACTTGTATATTCATTACTCATTGCTGTCTTATCTCTCTCCACCACAGAAGCTTGCTCTCCCTCTCTCACTTCCTCTAACTTTGGGCACTGCCCTTTTGGACTATAAGTACAAACTCAGGACAACCCTTCATTCAGCAAAGGTTTCAGTAGTTAACAGTTCGGCCGTTCGTGAGTAACTTGCGCTAATTTACCTGGTTAATCCCATTGTTTATAGCTTGTTACCTGTTGGTTAGCTCCGTTGTGAACTCGAGGTGGTCCGTCTATGCCACCCAATGCAGTATTGCTGTTTGGTTTCACTTGTGTAGGGAGATTGCAGTTTGTTCCTCTGTGTTCCAAGTTCTGATTGTTCTAGACTGTTATTCTACTGTTTATCAGCCTTCTATTGTGTGTAATTAACCTATCATCGACCAGGCAAACAAACCTGAATTCAACTGGCTCAGAATATATATATATACACATATATTTAACAAATCATATTCATACTTTATCATATTTCTGGCCTATACAATTATATAGATTAAATCACAGTGTTCCTAAACAACAACAGTAAAATCCCATTTAATTCCATTCTATCAGACCTTCATTGCATCCCAGATAGCAACCAAACTGATTTTATGGAGCTCTATATGACTTTCTCTTCTCTCTTTTTACTTGTTCACTTTTAATCAACCTCACAGCACACTCTGAACAATCAAAATCCAAATTTCAATTTGACTGTTCAACCCCTACAGATTATTAGGTAAATTCTCCCCTCTATATTTTTTTTTCCTTATAGCTTGACTCTATCAAAGTAGCATATAGCATATATATAGAAATGCATTTTTCTGTCTATTTATTAATGCAGTTAAACCATGCAGGAAAGATGAAAACAAGGTGAAGAAGGTGAAGAAGTGCTTGAAATGGAGAGGAAAGCCTGAAAGGGGAAGATGAAAGACAGAAAAGAAAAAAAAAAAAAGAAAGGAAAAAAAAAACAACAAAGCAAGGTAGGTACTGTGTAAAAGACATTGCATGCAACTGCTAAACACACATTACCACTCTCATCAAGAAACACATAAGTAAAGAAAGTAAAAAGCCATATCAAATAGAAGGATGATGTTAAAAAGAACAGAAAGTTATAACTGGCACATTTAATCAATGCTTCTAAGTGTATCTGTAAGCGAGGACACTAACAGCTTACTATTTGGCACTGTCAGTAAGAATACTTTATCCTAGAAGACTACAGGGTTTGTGTGGTAAAAGGATTAAATTAATTGTGGAGATTCTAAAGCAGCAAATCTCTAGGATCAGGCAGAATTCAAGCCAAGTTGTTTTAAAGGACAGGAGAACCAATGTCACTCACAATGGAGAGAAATCCAAAACAAAGGTCTGTAAAATCTAAGAATGTGAAATAAGGGAGCAAAGGAATGCCACATTTTCTGGACGCTGAAATATGACCGTGTTTCATAGAAACTGGGACTGCCTCTGCAAAAGATGTCAGCAAAGACGTTTGGAAAAGAAAATAAACACACACTGAGACTGGAGACCTGACTTTTAAATAATACATTTATAAATTAAAAACCATCACTTATTGTATTCTGCCTGCTTAACATAAGTCCAATGACTTGCCTTCTGGTAAAATGTGCAGAGTGACACCAATATTTTCTGCAGACTTTCCATTCACCAAAAAACCCCCAACAAAACAAAACAAACAAAACCCACCAAAACCAGAAAGACTCCTTGATGTGATAGATATCTCGAGCTTTCTATCATGTAGGATCAAGATTTATTGTTTTTAGGTTTTCAATATAATTTCATAAAAAGTAATATGTAAGCTATTATTTTTAAATTCCAAACAGTTTTATGGGATTATTCCTTGAGGAAATCAGCTGGTATTGCTATGCATCACCATTTTATTTCAAATTCATAAATCTGTATTGATTTTCTATGGCATATGATATTTGGGTAATAGCTCAAACAAAACCCATCTGGCACAATCAGCTGGGGATGCTGAACTTAATGAATCAGACTGAAAAGTTACAATATGCTGTGTCAGTAACAACATATCAGTTATTCAAGAGGTAATAATTAAAACCATGAAAGGAAAAAAAACGAATTAAAGAATGAGTTAAATTTAAAATTATTTTTAAAAAAAAGTTAAAGTAATAAAATTAAGTCCTTTAAGAGTTCATTCCACAAAGGAACATGCACAATGAAGATCTAGATTTGATGAAGATGAACATTTAATAATTAAACTTATAGGCTGGAACTCGATTTACATAGCCAAAGAAAACCTTCATTATCTTACATAAAGGAGATATTGCTTGCTTTCTCTAATCCGTAATCTAAGAAACAAAGTGCTGCAGATATCTGATATTCATGAATCTCCTTCACTGTAAAATAAAAATGTATCTAGGGCATTTTACCTTCTATTAGAGCTAAGGAAAATGCATTTGGAAAGTGTCATTTAAAGCATCTTTAATTCCTAGGTAGGTTTTGGCAAAATGAAATTCAGTGAAATTGACTTATTAGTAAGTAATGAGTAATAAAAACTAAAGAACCTTCTTCGTTTTCTTCTTCTCCTTCCCCCTCCCCCTCCCCCCCCCCCTTTTTTTTTTTCTTCCCAAAATCAGCTGAAAGACGCTGCTTTTACAGGAACAGTTGGTATGTTATGGTTTTGAAAAGATGCACTTAGAGGTATCAAACAGCCACAGACCAGTCTCTTGAGCCGGACTAGGACACATGTGCAGCAACTGCTGCTTATTTGTAGCATAGAGAGTACCTTGAAATACCAGAGTTTTATGGGGGGTGGTGGGAAAGAAATATGTGAGAAATAACTTACAGTTTTGTCTTGCCTCAGATCAGACCTTACCTGGGAGAAATGTGGTTATAATACGTTCAGGCAGCCAAGAGGGCCAATGGCATCCTGGCCTGCATCAGGAACAGTGTGGCCAGCAGGAGCAGGGAGGTCATTCTGCCCCTGTACACTGAACTGGTTAGGCTGCACCTCGAGTACTGTGTCCTGTTCTGGGCCCCTCAGTTTAGGAAGGATGTTGACTTGCTGGAACGAGTCCAGAGAAGGGCAACAAAGTTGGTGAGGGGTTTGGAGCACAAGCCCTATGAGGAAAGACTGAGGGAGCTGGGGTTGCTTAGCCTGGAGAGGAGGAGACTCAGGGGTGACCTTCTTGCTCTCTACAACTACCTGAAAGGAGGTTGTAGACAGGCAGGGGTTGGTCTCTTCTCCCAGGCAGCCAGTACCAGAACAAGGGGACACAGTCTCAGGCTGCACCAGGGGAGGTTTAGGCTGGATGTTAGGAAGAAGTTCTATACAGAGAGAGTGATTGCCCATCGGAATGGGATGCCCGGGGAGGTGGTGGAGTCACCATCACTGGAGGTGTTCAGGAGGAGACTTGATAGGGTGCTTGGTGCCATGGTTTAGTTGTTTAGGTGGGTTGGATTGGTTGATGGGTTGGACATGATGATCTTGAAGGTCTTCTTTCTCTGGATGATAGCATTTATCAGTGAATTCACAGAGGATGGGGCCTTTTTAAGAGCAGTTATTTGAGCTGTCTTAAACATTTTGCATGGGCATCTGTCAGTTGACTACATTGGGAATTTACAGATATTTGATTTTAGAAAGAAATCTACAGATAATGATTCATAATTCTGCACTCAACAACAGCATATATTTCACCATGCTTTTACTAACATTAGTAATTCTAAGGCTAGCTCTCTTGTTCAAGAGAAAAAGGATACAATTACCTTACAACTGTAGCTTTTAAACTCAATAATATAAGAGCTTGAGGTATTAGCAAATTAAGATCTCTACTGTGCCACCAGAGATCTTAAAGATATCTAGCACATTAAGCGTATGCCAAAAGAAAAATCACCCAACCTAGAGCCCAACTAAGTTTCTTCCTGCTGTTTTAAAAAGAAATCTTCAAATTTATATTAAAAACTTCTATTAAAAAAATATGTAAGTCATAATACTGAATTGAAATATCTATGTCAGTAAATCCTATTTAAGAAATACTTATTTCAGCATCAAGGTCAGAAACTGCAATCTTTCCTCTGTTGCATAGGGACTTTCATCACCTTTGTAAAAGTCTGAAAAACAAAATGGAAGCTTTAATGCCATTTCAGTCTAAATACATTTTGCACCTCAGGAACCATACCTTTTACAAGCTCTAAAAAGTCAGGTTGGTCAATTATAAGTGAATAAAAAATTAACTGAATAGCAAGGTATCGGTGGATAAAACTTCTATTTAGGTCAAAGAGAGCTTTACTACTGACTGATACAGAGCTGAGATTTCTGTCTCTAGAAAGATTCCAGACACCAACACATAGTGTGAGATATTTTGTTGTCCTAATATTTTGCCATAAAATAGCCATATAAAATGAAATCAGAGCCTGACTAGGAAGAAACATTTGTATGTTGAAAGATCTACTGGGTTTCTTTGTTGTCATGCTTTTATGTAAAAGCACAGGAAGTATTTTCCGTAATTTAAAAGTAAACCTGAAATATTGAGGGGACACAGTGAAATACATATAAGTTACTAAAATAAATGTGCTATTTTCAATATATTATAAAATTTATATTTGATATATTATAAAATACTATTAAAATAAAGTATTTTCAATAATTACATTTGAAATACATATCCTTGCTTCAGAAATAAGTGCAAACTGAAAGGCTTGTTTCACTCACTTTCTGGTGCATGTTTATGGTGCTTCATTGGACAGATACCAAACACAATCTAAAATGTACATTTTGCTAATTAGAGTTGTTCTAACACTTTTACATTTTTTAAGAAAAATATGACTTCCAAAGTTACAGCTAACGGTACTGTTAAAACACATAATTTATTTAAGGACATATTTTGTATTCCCAGTGCAGTTTCATTTCCTTTGTTTTAGAACACATTTTTGCATAGACAATTTGCACCAGAGTTATACTGTTAAAAATAAAACATCAAAGGCTTTGTTTAATATGCTTGCAAGCTCAGGTTTTCTTCCCTTTGAAGCCCAAGCAAGGACAGGTAATGAATATGTGTTTTGCATATCCTCATGGCTGGGTTAGGATGCAATCTAGATATAGATCCAACTACTGGGGCTGAGAAGCTTTTCTGGAGTAGCCATTGACACTTTATCAGAAAGCTTCTGAAGCCAGAGAGCAATGACTTCGCTGTGCTTTAGGATGATCAGCCGGGAAAAGGAACCCTAATTTCTGTTTATGAATCCTATTTAGCCACAGCTCTGACTTAGGTATCTGATGTTTTTAAAGGGAAAAGTGTTTAATTTTACATTCACCGTATTAATTTAGTTTAGTAGCAGAGACTGAAATAGGGGATTCATATCAATGGGAAATAGATATGCAAAGCAAAAATAAAGCCACAATCTACTAAGCCTAATACTAAAACAATTAAATAAATAATTTAAAGATAAGCTATTTCACAACTTTTCCATGTAGGGTCTCTTCTCCCAGGCAACCAGCACCAGAACAAGAGGACACAGTCTCAAGCTATGCCAGGGGAAGTTTAGGCTCGAGATGAAGAGAAAGTTCTTCACAGAGAGAGTTGATAGCCATCGGAATGTGCTGCCCAGGGAGGTGGTGGAGTCACTGTCCCTGTAGGTGCTCAAAAAAGGATTGGACATGGCACTTGAAGCCATGGTTTAGTTAGTCATGAGGTGTTGGGTGACAGGTTGGACTTGATGATCTCTGAGGTCTTTTCCAACTTTATTGATTCTGTGATTCTGTAATTCTGACAAGGATATATTTTATTTTCTGTTTTTTACTTTTTATTGTCTCCTGTTAGCTCACTTAAAATTTCCTCCAAGAGTTGGACAATTGGAAAGTACCAAAGCAAGCTAATAAATGCCAAACAGAGAGGGACCTGGGAGTGCTGATTGACAGCCACCTAAACATGAGCCAGCAGTGTGCCCAGGTGGCCAAGAGGGCCAATGGCATCCTGGTCTGCATTAGGAATAGTGTGGCCAGCAGGAGCAGGGAAATCATTCTGCCCCTGTACTCTGCATTGGTTAGGCCACACCTTGAGTACTGTGTCCAGTTCTGGGCCCCTCAGTTTAGGAAGGACATCGAGACACTTGAATGTGTCCAGAGAAGGGCAGCGAGGCTGGTGAGAAGCCTCAAGCACAAGCCCTATGAGGAGAGGATGAGGGAGCTGGGATTGTTTAGCCTGGAGAAGAGGAGGCTCAGGGGAGACCTCATTGCTGTCTACAACTACCTGAAGGGAGGTTTTAGCCAGGAGGGGGTTGGTCTCTTCTTCCAGTTTAGGCTGGAAGTGAGGAGAAAGTTCTTCACTGAGAGAGTTGTTCCTCACTGGAATGGGCTGCCCAGGGAGGTGGTGGAGTCACCATCTCTGGAGGTGTTCAAGAGGGGATTGGATGTGGCACTTGGTGCCATGGTCTAGTCATGAGGTTGGTGGTGACAGGTTGGACTCGATGATCTTTGAGGTCTCTTCCAACCTTGGTGATACTGTGTTTGACAATATGTTTTCATGTCAGATATTCATTACTAGTTTTGCAGAAATCACTGAGTAATAAGACTTGGAAACAGGAAAAGGGTCAAAATTATACAGATCCATATGGTTATTTTTGGGTTCAACTCTAAGTCAGATTTTTGTAAAGAATTATTTGAAATAATTTTCCTGCTTCTTGTGTACCTTACTGCTATAGAATCTTGTATTGGGTTGGACTGAGCTGGAGTTAATTTTCCTCACAGCACCTTTCTAGTTCTGTGGTTTTTTTGCAGCAGTAGTTGATAACATAGCAGTGCTTTGGCTACTGTTGAATCCAGGCTGTGTCCTTTCAACATTGCCCTGGCCCAAGAGTACATTGAGGAGTAGGCAAAATCTTGGGAGGGGACACAGCTGAGCCAGCTGACTCAGACTGGCCAAAGGAGTATTCCATACCATATGATGTCAGCTCAGGTATAAGAATGAAGTGGAAGAAGGAAGTGTGGGGATTCATCCATGGTGTCTATCTTCCCAAGTAACCACCGAGCTTAGAGAGCCCTGCATCCCGAGACTGACCATCGTCCTGCTGATGGGAAGTAGAGACTAACATCTCTCTCTCTGCTTTTTGCTTCCATGCAGTCTATTGCTGTTTGCTTATTAGTGTCATTAAAATTGCTCCTATCCTATTCCTGGCTTCTATTATATTTTTTTTCCCTTCTCCCCCTGTTCACTTAAGAGGGGGAGTGATAGAGTGGCTTTGGTGGGCATCTGGCCTCCAGACCACAAATATAGTTGCTCAGAATTTTGTGTTCAGAGAGTTTTCTTTGCTTCCAGCTTAGACTGCAGACCAAGCTAATTAAATAAAATGGAATAAAGATTTCATTCCTAATAAATATGACTCCGTATTAAGACACTGTGTCACTTTTGTAGCTCTTTCAATAAAGCCAAGAGGGATTGATCCTAAAGACTTTTTAATCATTGTGCATGACATTAGAAAAAATTTTTCAATCTTACCCTGTCAAACTGATTGCTCAAACATGAAAATCTACATACTCTGTTTTAGCTGGTATGAGTTTGTTAGTGCAAAAGACAATTGACAGCCTATCACATAAAATTCTTGTTATTTTCTTCTTTGAAGCAGTATCACAGGAGAGACTGATTTTTACTACTGCAATATTCAACAGATCATTAAACATAATCACAGTATGTAATACAGAAAGTGGTGCCACAAAAATCATGTACACTGATTTTCTTCCTGCTGATTTTGCAAAATGCCATTCAAGATGTGCTTGAAAAGTCTCTCTTGTGAATGTTACTTTTTATTTCCAGTGTTGATTAGCATCTCACTACATTGACTTTAACTTAAATTTGATAAGGAAAAGCATTTTCATGTAGCAAACAGAAGGAAGTATGTAACAGGATATCTATGACAGCTGTCATCACAGAAACATAGTGGGATGACTCTCATGACTCGAGTGCTGCAATGGATGGCTGTAAGCTTTACAGAAAGGATAGGCAAATAAGGAGAGGCAGTGGGGTGTTATAAAGCACCTAGTCAGGATGAAGAGGCAGACAAGATATTCTACAAGTGTCTGGCAAAAGTCTCACAATTCCTAGCCCTTGTTCTTGTGGGAAACTTCAACTTACTGAACATTTGCTGGAAATAATACAGCAGAGAGGAAGCAGTCCCAGAGGTTTCTGGAGTGCGAAGGGCAAAGGAGTCCAGGAAAGCTGGACATTCATCAAGAAGGAATTCTTAAAGGTGCAAGACCAGGAAGTCTGCATGTGCAGACAAACTGGTGGGGAAGATGAGCAGCCTGGCTGAACAGGGACTCTTTGGGAAATAAAAGGAGAGTGTGTCACTTTCAAAAAAAAAGGAGCAGGAACTCAGGAAGGCTACAGGGTTCTAGTCATGCAGGTATGATATCAGAAAGGCAACAGCCCAGCTGGAACTCAATTTGACCACTATCATTAAGAGGTAACAAAAACTGATTTCACAAATACATTAACAATAAAAGGAGAGCCAAGGAGAATGTCTATCCTTTATAGGATGGGGTGGGGTGGGGGGGTTGTTGAACATTGCCACCAGGGACTAGAGAAGAAGAGAAATCCTGGTTAACAGGGAATGCCTCAGATGACTGGAAGCTTGTCGATGGGATCACTATCTACAAGAAGGGCCAGAAGGAGAATCTGGGGAACTACATGTCTGTCAGCATGAGCTCAGTACTAGGAAAGATTATGGAGAGGTTGATCTCACATGCACTCACATGCCATCAGAAGGACAACCAGGGGATCGGGCTCATACATCATGAAGGGCAGGCTCTGCTTGAGCAACCTGATCTCATTCTATGACAAGGTGACCCACCTAGTGGATGAGAGTAAGGCTGCAGATGCTGCATACCTGGACTTAAGTAACACCTTTGACACTCTCCCACAGCATTCTCCAAGAGAAGCTGGCAACTCATGGCTTAGACAGGTATATTTTTCACTTGGTAAAAAAATGGCTCGATGGCTGAATTCACAGAGTCATAGTGAATAGAATTAACCCCATCTGGAAGTTAGTTACAAGCAGTGTTCTCCAGGGTTCAGTATTTGGGACAGTTGTCTTTAATATATTCATGACTTGATATGAGTGTAAGAGACTAAATCTTGTCTCTCTTGATGTGAATCAACACAATCCTCACCAGACAACAGTTGATGAGTATTAGGAAGATGCCACTGGATAAGGACTCTCTGGAATGTGCATAGACAAGATCATCTCTACCCATCAGCTACCCTGGAAAGGGAGGATGGTGACAAGGACAATGGGGTCACCGTCTGGATGTACCTAAAAAAATGTATAAAAGACATGAGCAATACCTGCTCTGGAGAAGAAAAACAGAGAAGAAAATACAAGAGGAGAAAAGGACAAACACAGGAGAAAAGACATCACCATGTAGCCTGGAAGCAGCAGACCAGGAGGAAATCTCTCTCTGTGTCCTAATTTCCGCCTGCTGTGACTCATGGAGCTGAAGAGGCTGCTCAGAGAAGGACTTGGAGTTGGACTTTGGGATCTTTCCCTCCCTCATCCAGTGGAGGACAGCACAGCCAACAAGGATGACATCTTCTCCACACCAAAGCAGAAGCAGCCTTCTTCCACACACCCAATCTGCCTTGGGGGTAATATAATTCCTTAATTCCTTTCCTCTTCTCTCTCCCTCTTCTCCTCTCTCTATTTCCTCCCCCCCCCCCCCCCCCCCCCTTTTGTTCCATCCACTTCATTCAGCTAATAAATAGCTTCACTGTTGATATTTTGGCCTTATTTGTGCCTCTAATTTCATAACACAGGAATATTCAAAAGAACTGAGTCTCGTTCCCTCTCTGGACTGAGACAAGGAGAACGAATGCACCTTCTGCAAGTTTGTAGATGACACTAAGATGGGAGGGACTGTTGATTTCTCTGAAGGTAGGAAAGCTCTGCAGAGGGATGTGGTCAGGCTGGACCATTGGACCATGGTCAACTGTGTGAAGTTTAACAAGGTTAAGTACCAGGTCCAGTACCCCAGGCAACACTATAGGCTTGGAGAGAGTGGCTAGAAAGCTGTCTGGCAAAAAAGGACTTGGAGGTCCTAGTTAACAGTTGTCTGAACATGATGCAGCAGTGTGCTCAGGTGGCCAAGAAGGTTAACAGTATCCTGAACTGTATCAGGAAAATTGTGGCCAGCAGGAGGAGGGAAGTGATAGTGACCCTACACTTGGCACTGTTGAGGCCGCACTTCTAATACTGTGTTCAGTTTTGGGGCCCTTGCAAAAAGAAGGACATTGAATTCCTGGACCATGTCCAGAGTATAATGAAGCTTGTGAAGGCTCTAGAAAACAATTCTTGTGAGGAATATGTGAGAGAACCCTGATTGTTCAGTCTGGAGAGAAGGAAGCTGATGGAAGACCTTATTTCAAATAGCTGAAAGGAGCTTGTATTGAGGTTGGTATTGGTCTCTTTTCCCAAGTAACTAGCAATAGCACAAGAGGAAATGGCTTCATGTTGTGCCAGGGGAGGTTTAGATTAGATATTGGGAAAAATTTCATTATTGACAGGCTAGTCAGGCACTGGACCAGGCTGCCCAGAGAAGTGGTGGAGTCACCATACCTGGAAGTGTTCAGAAAATGTGTGGTCATGGCACTTTGAAACATGCTTTAGTGAGCATGGTGTTGTTGGGTTGATGGTTGGACTTGATCATCATAGAAGTCTTCTCCAACCTTAATGATTCTATGATTCATGAAATTACAGAGAGTTCCATAAACTTTAACTTTTAGGTTAACTTTGAGCATCTAAAGATCCTGAAAATTATAATGATATGGACAGATTAAATGTCTTTATGAATCAATATTTTTAGAACTAGGGACTAATTTTATACATTTTCTTACTGCAGTCATTATAACTTAGTGATGTCTTCACTATATCTGGAAAGAAGCATTTAACGTAGCTCTATGAATTTTTTTGTGTCAGGTTTTCTTTTCTTATTAAAGTTGCCCATCTGTACAAGGTGAATATTCATCAATACAGATCTTTTAAAGATTTTAGTCTTTAAAATCGAGCATTGCTCCATATGCCTGTAAGATATAGTAGCCAGAATGTTGGGATGATATTCACGCTGCTGAGTTGATGTTATTAACAGTTCTTCTGTATCCTGTAGGTCACCTGCTACAGAGGACAGAGTTGTAAATCTAGTTAGGATCCTTCAGACACTGAGTCAAAGGTTAAAACAGGCTATAGAAAATAAATGGCTAAACTGTTCCTATGTGAGCTTTCTATGCACTGTATGTTGGTGGGGTATGAGTTTCCACAGCAACCACAGATTCAATGTCAGAGCATAACCCTCCTACCTTATGCTATATTACCTGTGATTCCTTAAGCCTACCTAGTGTATCTGTATAGCCTCCTCACCTATTATGGTACTGAATATGTTTTCACTTATACTTGCTTTACTTTAAAACTGGCTTCCTAAAGTACTTCATAAACCACAACAGCTGTAGAAACTATATAAGTGACTGACACATACACAACAAATCAATTAGTGCCTGCATGACCATGATGATTTTGGGAACAGTTGTCTCTACGTGAGAATGTATTGATTTTGAATAATTTCTACAAGGTGATATTTTTAAAATAATGAGAAGAGGTGGGAAAAGTTTGATTTTCTTTCCTTTGTGCTTGTTTATTTTTCCACACAAAAGAAATGTTGTCTGTGTTACTAGAAAAATGGGTTTGTTCTGCTAATATACCTTCACTTATTTCTCAAAATCTCTCAGTTTAGGAAAGATGTTGACTTGCTAGAGCGTGTCCAGAGAAGGGCAACAAAGCTGGGGAGGGGTTTGGAGCACAAACCCTATGAGGAGAGGCTGAGGGACCTGGGTTGTTTAGCCTGGAGAAGAGGAGGCTCAGGGAAGACTTTCTTGCTGTCTACAACTACCTGAAGGGAGGTTGTAGACAGGTGGAGGTTGGTCTCTTCTCCCAGGCAACCAGCACCAGAACAAGAGGACACAGTCTCAAGCTGCACCAGGGGAGGTTTGGACTGGATGCTAGGAAGAAATTCTTCATAGAGAGAGTGATGGCCCATTGGTATTGACTGCCTGGGGAGGTGGTGGAGTCTCCATCATTGGAGGTGTTGAGGAGGAGACTTGATGGGGTGCTTGGTTGCATGGTTTAGTTGATTAGATGGTGTTGGGTGATGGGTTTGACGCAATGATCTTGAAGGTCTCTTCCAACCTGGTCTATTCTACTCTACTCTACTCTATTCTATTCTATTCTATTCTATTCTATTCTATTCTATTCTATTCTAGTCATTGCCTGATACAGTATTTAAAATAAGTTTTCTTTTATGATCAAATTTTAGTGTTAGATAGGTTTTCTGTTCATGTCATGGGGGTGATGAGCTGGTGATGTCCACCTGCTATTGTACAGTTCTGTATTCACTACAAAGTCTGAGTCAGGCAATGTGCGGTGCATACATTCTGACTAAGATAAGCCAAGTGAAACAAAACATCTATTCTTTAAAGTCTTTTAGAACCAGTAAAGATTTAATCAGCTCTATTGATTATGTGGCACTGTGTCCTGATTCTTAATGACTAAGTCTGGTAGATTTTCACATTATCAATCAAGGCAAAGAACTATAACATTAAAAAATAAAGACACAGAGTGTTTTGGTTTGTGTTTCGGTTTTCTTTCTTTCTTTCTTCACATGGATTTTGTGGTTTGAAAATACTGCAAAGATAAGAAAGAAAAAAAAAAAGCAGTTACATTTATAATCATGCATTAACAAATAAATTAAAACTGGCATAAGTATAAAGTAACATGTAGAATCCCAAATGTATCTAGAAATCTTAACAGTTACTGAACATTTAAATTATGCCTACAGTTTAATTTATTTCACTGGAAACAGCACCTACCTAACAGGCAGATAAAACTTGCTAAGATTTATCTCCTACATGAGGTTTATTTGTTTACTTTTAATGGATTAGCAGGAATATAGGCACTGGTATTGCTCTAAGCCTTCTAGACTACAGTCTCCTGTGACAGAACTGGAGTGCAAACTTTAATTATCTGTTCTGAAATGCTGTGCTACCAACAAATGAAAGACCTGTGGAGAGTAAATCAGTAAGTTTTCTTAGTCAGGGCTAGTCTCTCACTTCTGGGACTCTGACATATTGTTCCATGTTTTCATATTTGGCTTCCAGGTGTCCCAGGTTATTTAGCTATAGGTATCATTTGCACTCCTATATGGACTCGGAAACTTAAATGAAAGCTATGATTTTGATGCCCAGAACTATCAATGTTTATATTTTAGATTTGCATTTCTATATTGAAATTTATATTCTGCACCTTGCCTTCTTCACCCATATTGAGTTATTTTGAAAGTCAGCCTTGGAATTGAATTATTGAACTCTTCGGATGAGATGGAAAAAATTCTTGAGAGGACTGCTTTACACGTTTCAGAGCAAATTACACTAGTCAAAGTCTGCGGTGTCCCAAGGTCTTTTCTTTGGATTAACTCTCAACTGGAAAAATCTCAAGGAACTGTAAAGACAGCTGAGGTCAATCCCACCCTAAGTTTCCATAATATCTAATGGAATGGAAATCTGGTGTTTTCCAGAAATCTCCATCTTGCAACAAATGTGGAGTGGCCCATACCACAATGATATATATCAGGTCACTTTCAAAGATCAGTAAAGAACTGTGACTTTCTCTGTTTTATGTTCATTTTACAATCTGTTTCTCCTTCTGCAGGAATATCTTTTAAAGAATAAGTTTTGCTCTAGAATTTATGTTCTGTAGTATTTATGTTTATTGTCAGTAAGTTGCTGTGTACATGACTTGTCAAGAGATAATGTTCCAGATAACTGGAAAAAAAACCACAAACAAAACAAAACAAGCTAGGGAGATATCTAAGGTTTATCATGGGGATTCATCCCTGTAAAAAGCAATGAGGGTACTTAATCAGTCCCAGTGAGGAAATGTTTTGTGCACATTACACAGGATTAAAGGAGACAGAGTAGATGTCAGGAAAAATGTGAGACAATCAGCATAGCTTTACCAAAGGCAAAACTTTCCTGACCAGCTTAGTGACCTTCTGTGATGGAATGGCTGCATCAGTGGATAAGGGAACAGCTATGGATATAGCTAGATTTCTGAAGGCCTTTGACATGGTTCCCTACAACATCCTTCTCTCTAAATTGGAGAGGACTATTCAGTGGATAGTGAATTGGCTGGATGGTTGCATCCAGAGAGTAGTGATCAATGTCCAGATGTGACAAGTAGTCTTCCTCACAGGTCCATATTGGGACCAGTGCTGTTTAATGCCTATATCAACAGTGGGATTAAATGTATCCTCAAAAATTTGAAGATGGCACCAAGATGAGTGGTGCTGTTGACATGCTTGAGGAAGGGATGGCACTCAGAGGGACTTGGACAAGCTGGAGAATTTGGCTTGTGTGAACCTCATGAAGTTTGCAAGGCCAAGTATAAAACTCCTGCACTTGGGCAAGACAGACACCCAGTGGCAAGACAGAATTGGGGATGAAGGGACAGAGAACAGGAATGCAGAGAAAGACTTGGAGTACTGTGTGCTTGCAGCCCAGAAAGTCAACTGTATCCTGGGCTGCATCAACATAAGTATGGCCAGCAGGTTAAGGGAGGTGATTCTCCCTCTCTACTCAACCCCATGTGCCCTCTTGCAATAGGACAAAGGAAAACGATTTTAAACTAAACTCTCTTAAAAGAGGATAGATTAAGAAATTTCTAATGATGGTGGTGAAATACTGGAACAAGTTGCCCAGAGACGTATTTGATGCCTCACTCCCAGAAACATGAGGTGAGGTTGGGTGGGTCACTGAGAAACCTGATCTATTTGAAGATGTCCCTGCTCACTGTAGGGGAGTTGGACTAGATGACCTTTAAGTGTCCCTTCCAGCTCAAACCATTCTATGTTTCTATAATAGTGTAAAAAGCAAAATCAAAAGAACAGAGTTAAGAACTAGGGGAAAAGTGTTGGTGAAGGCCTCCACATCACTGGAATAATTTTTAAATAACTGCATTCACATTATTCCCACTCCTCTCTCTCCTCTTCTTTCCCTCTCCTTCTCTCTTATCTGCATGATTTCCCTTTCAAATATACAAAAGTGCTTATTCCCTCTCGTTTCTTCTCCTGGTTCAGATAATTTGGCATCCATGTTCTCAAAGCAAATTCCTCTAGCCTTCTGTGGCTTCTGGTAGGTTGGGGCGGTTTTATCCCCATTGGCACACTGAGAGCTCACAGCTATCCAGAATCTCTGTCCCACTCTACCATTATTTCCTTCCACAGGAAAAAAAATGCTTTCTTCTCCAATAGAATAGAATAGAATAGAATAGAATAGAATAGAATAGAATAGAATAGAATAGAATAGAATAGAATAGAATAATCCAGGTTGGAAGAGACCTTCAAGATCATGTCCAACCTATCATCCAACACCACCTCATCAACTAAACCATGCAACCAAGCATCCTGTCAAGCCTTGCCCTGAACACCCCCAGCGACGGCGACCCCACCACCTCCTCAGGCAGCCCATTCCAATGGGCAATCACTCTCTCTGTGTAAAACTTCCTCTTAACCTCCAGCCTAAACCTCCCCTGATGCAGCCTGAGACTGTGTCCTCTTGTTCTGGTACTGGTTGCCTGGGAGAAGAGACCAACCTCCGCCTCACTACAACCCCCCTTCAGGTAGTTGTAGAGAGCAATAAGGTCACCCCTGAGTTTCCTCCTCTCCAGGCTAAGCAACCCCATGTATTTGCTTTAGCTGTGAGATTAGTACATAAAATTTCAGATTTAGAGAAATAAAGCTAAAATAATTTACATAATATCTTATTTAAAAAATAATATTAACAAAATTCCTAGAAGTTATTGCTCCCTCCAGTTTGATAAAAGCTATGGTAACTAAAGAGTTTTTTCTAAATAGTCCAAGCTGATGCAATTTTTCAGAGATGTTCACGGAAGCTTTCCTTGATGAAGTACCAGCATCTGTCACAGAAATCCTTTTTTTCATGCTGGTAATGAAAAAGTATGCTGTTGCCAGTTGTGTCAAAACCAGCCCCTGCAAATAAATAAAATAAGAATTCAAGAAACTGCAGTTTGCCATCCTCCATATCCGCCAATATGTCTGTTAGCTACTCTCATCAAAACCAACAAAAATAGGATTACCAGAAAATACAGGACTCTGGCAAGTTTAGGATCAGATGCTCAAACTCAGGTCTTGCTTAGTTCCAACTGAATTGAAAGAACACTTTTTCACTGATTCTGCTGCACGTTGCCTCAAGAAATTAAGCATCACTTTAAGAGTTTGATCAAGGAGTCAGTAGGGATGACAGTAACTTGAAAAGGGTGTTGATGATTCTGTCATATTAAAGCAATTGAATGTAAATCACTTGCAGTATTAAACTGCTACCATACTGGTTTTCCTAGGAAGTGATTAATAACTTCGAGTCTGAAGCAATCTGTTAAACATGCACACATGAACTTACTGTGCTGGGGAATTCCTTTTTCTCTTATGCTACCTATCTTCCCATGGTTGTTTCTCAAACTAACTGACAAAAATATCGCTCTCTTCAGTCTGGCAAAGAGGAGATTGAAGGGTGACTTCATTAATGTTTATAAATATGTAAAGGGTAAGTGCCAAGAGGCTGGAGTCAGGCTCTTCTTGGTGGTGTCCAATGGCAGGGCAAGGGGCAATGAGTGGAAGCTGAGGCATAGAAATCTCCATGTAAACACAAGGAGAGATTTTTTTCACTGTGAGGGTGGTGGAACACTGGAACAGGCTGCCCAGGGGGGTGTGGAGTCTCCTTCTCTGGAGATATTCAAAACCTGCCTGGATGCATTCCTGTGTAATCTGTTCCAAGTGATCCTGCTCTGCAGCAGGATTGGACTAGATGATTTTTCAAGGTGCTTTCCAGGTGTGTAATTGAACTAGTTTTTGGTTGTGTTTTTTTCCCACAAAAATTCCCCTATGCCACCTCTGGAATGGCAGGTTTTCAGATATTTAAATGTATTCAGATAGGTGAAGCAAAACAAATGTGCATACGCCCATGCTCTTGCATTGATATTCTTGGACACATCAAAATATTTTTCCACATATCAGCTCCTTTCAACTCTTGGATGGCAAAAATACATCCATTGCAGTGAGTCACCATTCTAAATGGAATTTCCTATATATCAGTTTAATAGAAATTAGTATTGCAGCTGTAAATATAACTAAAGGACATGATGCTACATAATATATGTATTGATATGTATGCAATAAATACTTGTCTTCATCAATGTTATGTGCAATTAAGACAATAAATTGTTCTAATGATAAGATGAAAGGTCTAAAAATTATACAAGGAATAGAATGAGAGATTAAACTAAGCAACTGACATTTAAATCCCAAAAAGGCTAAAAGCTTGTTCAAAAGTGTCTAAAAATGAGAAGACAATGCACACAGAGGAAATCAAGAAAGAGTATTTTATTTTCTACATTATATTTAACTAGTACTACTTAACAAATATCTAAGATATAAGTTAAAAAATAAAAAGAGCAATTCAAATCCATTTATTAAATCACATTTAACTTGGAATACTAAAGACATTTTTAGAAAAGAATCTCATCAAACAAAAAGGTACTTATGTGAAAACTAACCAAGATCATCAGCCATAAGGGAAGGCTGGATTAGGAGGCAAGGGTGAAACATTCATCACCCTTCATATTCGAGCATATATGGGGCTGACATAGCAAGGATCATTATTGCTCTGTATTTCAAGACAAAAAAATTCGAAGGGTGCGGCACAATTGTTAGAAACCAAAGATCAGACAGCAATCAGCCATAAATTATGGAGTCCAGCAACTGATTTAAGTAATGAGAGAATATGACATAGTATAGACGATAAGGTACATATTTTAAGAGATTTTTTTGAGAAGTGAGGGACATTATACAACTTCAGCACTAGGAATAATATCAGTAGTTTATTGTTAAACACAATCCACAACTTTTACTAACACAGAAAATACAGTTTAGTATTATGCAGGCCCAGTCATTCAAGACAACACATGCATTTCAATTACCACAAGTTTTTATTAGCTATGACAACAGAAAAAGTAAGGAGCACACACTCTTTCACAGCAGAATTCCTGTAAATGCAGGAGGAGTACTAAAAGTTGTCCTCAAAATACACTCAACACTGATCATAGGGCCAATAAAGTGATTATGAAAAAAAATGATAAGATTATTGCAGAAAATCTAAGCACTGAGGGATAGCATTCATATTTAAAGATTCTTTAGAGCTAGGGGAGGACCCCTTGGACTAGTAAGTCTATATATCCTCTCAGTATTTCTCCTCAGTTTTTGAGTTCCTTCTGTTAGAGAGATATGTGTGTGTGGTCATACACAGGCAAATATCTATGCCTACGCATTGGGAAGGCAAAATACAGATTTGCCAGGTTTTTCTCCTGGAGTTCAGAGTCATGGAGATAGTATAAAATATACTTCTATCTTGGGACAAGTTTCCTATTCTATTACCCAACCAGTGTTACAGATCTGTGGCAAGCAAAATTTCTTCTTCAGAGAAACAACAATTTTGTTTGGTTTTAATGTTTGAGAACTTTGAATATCCGGATGTTCTGAGTATGTGATCATTCTGATAATTAAGCCTTCCTGCTTAAAGAGCACCACCAAAAGAGTCTCCCCACACCTCTATTAGTTGTACATTTCTCCCAACTGTAGGTCAGTTGTCAAACTGCTGAAGAAAGGTGTTGATTCTCTTTTGAATCTGTGGAAACGTTCAGAACTGTTTCGATAAACAGCAATACACACAGTTTAAATTTTCCCTTTTTTGGAATTACTATTTTTCTTTTGAATTGGGCTGTGTGGAGCTGTTTTCTAAAGTGATGAGCGTGGAATGGGAAGGTAAAAGATGAGAAAAGTCTTTTGAGGAAAGCTTGTCTGTATTTGACCGTTGCAGCCAGTACTCATTTGTGCATCACTTCAACACTAATAATAAGAGCCAAAGGTAGACCATATGAATTGCACATTGCAGTCCGCTCTCTGACAAAGGAGAAACCAGAAAGACATTCAAGATGAAAAAAAAAAAAGAAAATCCCTGATGTGAGAAGCTTGGGCACCAGGGTCAGCTACAGCCATAAATTTAGCTCCTGCCGAGGCTTGCAAAAAAAAAAAATACACGCAAAGACAAAAATAATTCAGGGGATGAACTCTTCCTATTTCAAGCCTTTGCAGATGGTTGATTCTCTAGGTATATCACTTTTATGACCACCAGCTGAAGTAATGTCACTCACCTTGAAACAACCAGTCAAGCTTGTTCTACTGAAGGCTGTGATGATGCCCTTTTATGATTTTTTTGAGCTTTTTCTAACTTTTTTTTCTCTCTCTTACATACACAGGTAGGCATTGAATGAATTATTAGAGAGAGGATTGCTGAGAATTTCATATGATTGGGAAGTAAGAAAAAGAGCTTCCTTTCCCCCAGGCTGTATCTTGTCTAAATTTTTTTCTATTTTAATTTGGTATTAGGTTCAATGTCACACCAAATAGCAATTCAAAACTGCTACTAACAAAGTTACCTTCCATTATTTTTCTTTAGCCTTCTGTTGCTGCATTCCACAAGGTGCATCATATGTAACATTTCCTGTTCTCTTTGAAAAACAATGTCACTAATCTCTGTCTATTTTTTTTGCTTTGCTGTGGTGTAGTGGTTTGAAGCACACTACTATTCCCCACTATCAGGAATCATGAATTTATGACATTTTACAATTGTAGGGTGTTACCATCCTGGACAGGAGATTCTTGGTTGCGCTCTCATTTTCTGTGTCTCAAGCATGTGGGTGCATCTTTTGTTTGCTTTCTGGATTCTGGACAGTGTTTTTCCTTTTTCTTTCTGTTTCATGTGTTTGAGTAGATCTGGTATTTTCACAGGTCTTCAAGAATGCCTAGAGAATATTTTTTTGTTTTTGAAGGAACTGTATTCTGAGTTAGTGCTGTAGTGCAAGAAAGTCTTAAAAGGGCATCACAGTGTGGGAGAGTATCTTATACGATGGAAGTCCATTTCTGGTGTTCCAATCATAAGAAGGACACAGAGCTGTTGGAGTGAGGGCCATGAAGATGATTCAGGGGATGGAACACCTCTGCTGTGAGGATAGGCTGGGGGAGCTGGGGTTGTTCAGCCTGGAGAAGAGAAGACTGGGGACATCTTATGGCTGCCTTTCAATACCTGAAGGGATACTACAGGAAGGCTGGAGAGGGGCTTTTCATAAAGATGTCTAGCAATAGGACAAGAGGAAATGGTTTTAAGCTGAGGGAGAGTAGGTTTAGACTGAGTTTTAGGAAGAAGTTCCTCAGTATGAGGGTGGTGGAACTCTGGAATAGGTTGCCCAGAGTGGTTGTGGATGCCTCCTCTCTGGGGGTGTGTAAGGCCTTGCTGGAAGTGGCCTTGAGCAGCCGAGTCTAGTTGAGAGGTGTCCCTGCCCAGGGTGGGGAGGTTGGAGCAGATGATCCCTTCCAACCAGGTCCCTTCCAACCTGAGCCATTCTATGATTGTATGTATATGTATATGCTGATGTAATCTGATACTTTTGTAGTGGAGGAGTAAAATGTTCTGTGTAAATCAACTCAGGAAACTCTCCCTGCTTTTTTTTTCCTCCTTGTCTTATCTCTCGATAAGAGAGGAAGAGGAGGCAGGAGTGGGAAGGGGGAAAGAGGGGGAGGGTTTTTTTTCACTCTCTCACTAAAGCCATAGCATGTGGTTAAAAAGATAAAGAAAATTAGTGTAAAAACCTCCTCCTGCCCAATATCACTCTAATTACAACATACCAAGTTTTGAATGTTCTTTTTATTTTCTTTCTTTTTCTTACTTTTTCCTTTCCATCTTGGAACAACAGAGCATGTAGAATATCCATGCCTATACCCCCCATGCAATTTATTTTCTTTGGTACTATTTATTTTAATTTACTTCTGCTTTAATGTTTTGCTTTGTCACACCATATTTTCAGTAACTTCCCAACTTTGGGAAAATTTCACAGTGATAAAAGCAGGGTGTCAGCTTTCTCTGTGTCAGTTGGTTGCAAGTTTTAGACAAGACTTTTAAATTATAGAGTAGTGTAGAGAGGACAAAAGATGTGTGCTACTCAAACCTGTGGGCAATTGTCAAGACACAGAACCCCAAGAAAGAGAATGAGGAAGGAAGTTAAAGAAAATAAAGGACAACCACAAAAATCAAATAATTCTACTGTAAAAACAGATACTTTGGGCAGCCCCAAGCTTTTCAGGAAATCATTAGAAATAACAGGAAGGCAAAAGCTGCAAATTCCCTTTGAGAAAGGAAATGAACAAACAAACAAAACCAAAAACCTCTGTTTTTTATTCCAAGTAGAAGGCTTATTCCAGCATTATCTGGTATGTGTTATTTTAAACAACCTTTTTTTTTTTTGGCAATTGCTCAAGCATACTCACTGCTTTATAAAACATGAAAAATGATGAATGCACCTGAGAATGCAGAACTTAAAAAACAGAGCTGTATTGGTCGCAAGGAAGAGTCTCAAAATGGCAATATTTTAAAATAATAAAATAAATATAAAATCCACTTTCACTATGATCACAGAATAACATTAAAAAGGGATTCCTTAATATGTCATCACTATCTATGTCTGATCACGATTACCAATCAGCAGTTGTTGATGTCTCAGTATCATTAGCAACACATTAATACTACTTCTGCCACTACTTTCCTAATACTTGCAAGACATTTACATCCATGAGGCAGCTACCATTTCAGGCCAGACCTAGAAAGAAACTTCTCTCAGACACATGTAAAGTCTGTATTCAGGACCCAGGCAGAAACAAAGACTCAACATCAGTCACCTCCCATTAGCAAATACTCCAGTCTCTTTTCCAGGCCCATCCATCCAGCAGATACAGGTCTGAGAGTTAGTGTGTCAAAGCTAGTTGTAACCCTGACAACATGAACAATGAACTTAAGTTTCTTTTTTGCCTCTCTGCATAAGAGCATGCCTGACTTTTCTGACCTTACAGACAGGTAAAGTGACCATCAACCCTGCTTTAACACTGGGATCACTGGGATCAAGCCTTATACATCTTTAAAATGCAATAGGATTTCTTCCCCTAATCATTATATATTTTTCATAACCCAGAAGTGTTGACTGATAGGCAAGACTGCCACAGTTATCTAGTGGGACACACAAAGAGAGACTCAGCAGACAGTTCTGATGCCCCACTCCCTGTGCCTTTTTTAAACTACTGACATTGTAACTTTCTTTTTCAGGATTTTGGGGAGTAAGGTGTCAACATCATTAACAAACTAACAATTCCCTAAGACACATCCCAACAGAGAGGACTGATTTAGAGAAAATGGACAAAGAAAGGTAGGTCAAAGGGAAAAATACCAAAACAAAATAGCTTTTTGTTTTACACTTAATATGTTAAAATGCAATGCAGAGATGGAATATAAAAGAAAACAAAACAAAAAAAAAATCATGTTTACAGTATATTGAATGTTTCATCTCCTCCTATAGATATTAGAAATCCTTATTTGCTGAGAGGTAACTGCTTAATTAGTTATCGGCCTGATAATTTAGCCCATGAGCCAGTACAGTGGCTTGGAGAAGCATCTAGCACTAGCTGCCAGCCTCTTAAAACACAGGCTGCTCCCAGCTGCAGTTTCAGTCTTCACTGTGATAACCACTGTTTCACAGCAGCCAGAGGAGTTGTGCTAGGGGACTTTTAGTAAGCCCAAACATGTTCTAGATGGAAGAATTTCAAATGCTGTGCCTGTTCACTCAGGAGTTCATTCACATATTTTCTGCTGCAGGCTTATATCCTGAGGGCTCTTATGCCATGAAACTGCCATCATAAGTGGAAGATGAACTCCTTTCATGAGCCTAGCTGAACACTGATAATCTTGGAAGCTTGTTCCTTTGAGCCAGTGGCCCCAGGCATTTTAAATTGCACACCATAAATTTAAAAACAAAACAAAACTGCAACAGCACCATTAAAAAAAAAAAAAATAAAAATCCCACAAACATGAACAAAAAATCCCCACCAAATCCAAATCCAAAACAAAGGTTCTGTAGGACTTGAAACACAGTTTTATAAGATAGATTCCCACTGGCCAATTTGTCCATTGGGGGTTGCAAGAAATTTCTGAGAGGTAATGAGGGGGGTTTGAGTTTCTTAGAAGAACAGTTTCATTGGAGAAAGTGATGCATCAGCAGTATTACTTTCCTTAACAGTGATATATGACAGGCTGTTTTTATTCTGGAGGCATGAAAGATTAATGGACATAAATAGTTGATGACATTTTGTTGAACAGATGCTCTTACCTGCAAGGAGTTGGCAACACCTTCTCCAGAGATCTGAAGGTTGAAACTTCTATTCCTTTTTCTGGGGAGAGGTTATGTCCCATTAAAATAATTCCAGACAGCTCTGCTAAATGAACCCTACCTAGCACTTGCTTCATCTTCAGTCTTTTTTTTTGCAGATGGCTGATCATTTCACTGAGAGTCCAGAAACCTATTGGTCTAATCCTCCTTCACATCCAGAACCAAACATACTTCTGGATAGAACTGGTCTCTGTGTTCCAGAGGTGTGTTAGAAAGGTAGAAAATAACATCATTCATTCCATAAGATAAAGTCATCTCAGGCATTCTTAGTATCATTAAACATAACAGCAACAGACATAACTGATCTTGTACAAAAAATGTACATACACAATGTATATAAAATTAATTGAAAATTATCTGTAGTTATCTTTCCACTTGAAAGCAGATGTCAAACTCTTGACATCTAGGCTTCTAGATGGCTAGACTCTAGCCATCATAGAGTTCAGGGAACAGCTAATAAATCCACCCAAGCTGTCCTTTAAACATACTTTCATACTTAGGAAACATCTCAGTGCCGGTCTTCTGTTTCCCTGTATCTGTTTTTAATCCCTCTACCATTATGCCTCTCAAATATTGTCTGAAGGATGTGAAAGTTCCTTGCTAATGAATAGACATTTATCCCTTCCCTAAATGTCTAATTCTAACACATTGCCCATGCAGTAAATAAAAGAGGATTAAAAACTAATAATCTCCACATCTGATAACAGATGATGCCAACTTAATGGCACTGATGTAGTCTAGAGTATATTTCCCTTAATATAGTAGATATATTTTGGGGAATATGTAGTTCAAAGGAGCCAAAATGGAGCCTTAATAGTTATGTAGGTTTAATAATCAAGTGGGAAGTGATCACAATCTGTTCCTGATTCTCTTAAATTTCACAAAGATGGAGGTATCAAGAGTATTTGAAATAAGTTGTTTAGGTGTAAGAGAAAACCACCATATTTTACTGTCTTAATAGTCCTTTCTCTGAGCAGGTATGACCCTGTGCAGCACTGAGGATGATAGTAGTGTCACAGGATGAAGTGAAGTGATTTACATAGTGCTATGCATAACAAACTATGGACTGGGAGAAAGATAAGATTTGCACTTCAAGGGTTTTAAGGGCAGCAGTGGGGGCAGAATTGTGGCTGATTGCTTCACTCAGAAGAACTCAGTCCCAATAGACTCTACATGATTGCAAACGTGTGTTTGTGTGTGTGCGCACGAGTGCAGGTCTGCCAATTTCTGGGAGTTACTGTACTGCTTTCCCATTTCCTTTTTGTTATTGTTTCTCTCTTGTATCATGAAGGCATAATGGTTTGTTTTGGTCTGGTTGTAACTGTGCTACATGCAGTGTAAGAAGTGGTGGCATGGAAAAGGTAGAATTATTCTCCTTTGCCATTAGAGCTGGCCCCCTATGGAGGCAATCATAGAATTAATTGTGTCATCTGTGCTAACTTGGAAATATATCAAGACTGGCTTTGATCTTCTGTTGTGTGCTGATATACACATTACATAGGTGTTTGGCATGTTGTCTAACTTCATTAACCTAGTGGACTGCATTCTGCTGCCTTCCCCTCTGTTTTCTTTTAATTCTCTTTTCTCAGTGTAAGTAAAGTGGAATCAGTGAAGCAGTAGAATACAAATTCATGTATTTCTTTCTCTCTCCTTGCCATATGAAGAGATCCTTACCCTTCTATCCTTTCCTGGTTTTCCCACAACATACAAATTTGCAAGAGTTTCAATAAGTGAAACTTGTGGCTGTGCTGTCTGGAACAAGGAAACTCTTGTGTTCACAATAAACCGTTTCTCATCCTGAGTGTAGAGTGGGATGGAGGCACAAATTGTGAGCAATTTCCTGAAAATTTCCTTATCCAGAGTACATATTAGGCAAAAACATTGGGAGCACATGTCTACTTGAGAGTCTTATAACTGTTAGCTGCTAGTTTGAATGCAATATTAAGTGAGGTTGTAAAAGAACAGAAAGTAAAGTAAGAAGGTGTATATGTAAATGTTTAGATGAAACACTTGGATGACCCTTAGCAGGAATGTGGGAACTATATATGGCCTCCAAGATATGGAATCTCTGAAATGCAAACTCCCCATCTCAAGTTCTGGTCACCTGAATGCCATTAAAATACTTCAATTTGCACTACGACTATAATAGTTGCCAGTCAGTGTATTTATACTGCCTGATTCACATTTTACCTAAGACTTTCCCCCGGTAAATGCTAAGCATGTTTACCACATACAGGAATTTTTGTTCTCTCTCTTTATTGTGTGATAATTATGCTTGTGAGAACACAATCTTTTAGGAGTAGTTGAAATGCACACAAAGGCACTACTATTTACTGAAAGAAAATGAGGTTACATATAAACAAACCCTGTTAATGGAATCAGAAAGCAAGTTTTATTTGTTAATACTGGTTTTATTTACACTAAATACTCAAATGATTAAACTATCTTTTTATAAGTGAGAATCCATTCTCTTTGCCCCATTGTAAAGACAAAGGTATTAATATAATGAAAGGTGAGAGGATAGCTTTGTGTTTGCTGTCTACTAATTCAACAGTATAGCTCCTGGAAATTTTTGTCACTTATTGCTGCTAAAGAATTTATAACCTGGAGAAGCTGGTGATAATGGGCTTTAAGCCTTACAAATTCCCCAAACCACTGGATTAAAGAATCTGCTGTATTCTTGTAGTCCCTGAAGCACACTTTAATGGTTCTGCTGAAAGGCTATCAATCATACAGGAACCATTCCACAAAGTTACATTGAGACACTCCAAGATGGTTAAAAGTTTACATTTTCTGTAATGCAACATAATTGTAAAACTGTATCTAGAAGGCCTAACAATTTGAAACTTTGCAGAATAAAATAAGTGTGCAATGCATATTTTTGGTTTGGTTTGGTTTGTTTTGCTTTAACTTCTGTAACTTTGAACTCATACATTTTGTGAAGTTTCGTTTGGTAGTTTTTTGTTTGGTTATATATTTTTATTTCAGCATTTTTTTTCTCCAAGGGTTTTCTATCCATAGGTAGAAATTAGAAAGCAGATATGATTTTCTCACCATTGATGGGTGTGATGTTTCACTGATTTATTTTTCCCCCCAAACATGACTGTCCATGATGGTTATCAGTGTTATGCTTTCACTTTGGAAATTCATCTGTTCTTGCTTACTTATGAAGAAATTTATGCTTTCATAAGAAGCTTTAAGAAGCTACCGTGGTTGAGAAAGTTAGTAATTCTTTGTATATCATTATCAGGAATGAAAGACTGCAAATAAATGTACAGGAAATTTTAACCTGTCAGTTGAATTCAACTGTAATTAAAAAAAAAGGAATGTTGTTTACTCCTTCAGTCTTTCAAGAAGACTTTTTTTGAAGATAAATTCAAAGACTAGTCAATTCAAAACTGCCTTATTAGTGACTGTGAACTGACATCACAATCACAACAGCAAGAAAATGATCAACTAAAATCTGTGAAGAAAAGAATTATGCTGCAAATATTTAAAGCTACATATTTTAGGGGGAAAAATAGTTGGAAGTTGCCTGATTTTTCTTTTGGAAAATTTTCATAATGTATTTAAATAATATGAGCAGAAATAACCAATTCTGTTAATAACATCCAGAATTGTGATATCAGTTTAGAATCACTAGTAAAGAATTTTCAGGCAGGTTAGCCTTCTAATTTGTTCTGCAGTCATGTCTCTACTCTCACACACATTTCACAAAGCAAATTCAGTAATAATAAAAATTACAGCCAGTGTAATTCTATAAATTGGTATTATGCTGTCAGAGAAAATATAATCCATAATCCAATTTTCCATTGCTTCTGAGTCCATGAAGTAAATGAAATAGATCCATGTTCTCTTATGCTACATGAAGGCATAGGAAAAACTCTGGTTTGGCAAAAAAAATCAGGCCTTATGTTTCTTGAAGGCATTTTGCATTATTCAAATCACAGTGGCAAGAACATATAATTTATTCAATGAATTACTGATACTTTTTTTTTCTGTGGTATGAGGTGCTTCAAAGCTATTTTCTTCCTTTTGGTCACAGAATCACAGAATCACACAATGTTAGGGGTTGGACAGGATCTTGAAAGATCATCCAGTCTAAGCCCCCTGCCAGAGCAGAACCACCTATATCAGATCACACAAGAATGCATCCAAGTGGGTTTTGAGTATCTCCAAAGAGGGAGACTGCACAACCCCCCTGGGCAGCCTGTTCCAGTGTTCCATCACCCTCACAGTGAAAAAACTTTTTCCTCATATTTCCATGGAACTTCCTATGCATCAACTTCTGCCCACTGCTCCTTGTCCTGTCATCAGGCATCACTGAGAAGAGCCTGGCTCCATCCTCTTGACACTCACCCTTTACTTATTTATAAACATTAATGAGGCCACTCCTTAGTCTCCTCTTCTCCAAGCTGAAGAGCCACAGCTCCTTCAGTCTGTCCTTGTAAGGAAGACATTCCAGTCCCTTAATCATTTTTGTGGCTCTGTGCTGAATTCAAGCAGTTCCCTGTCCTTCTTTAACTGAGGGGCACAGAACTGGGCACCATATTCCAGATGCTGCCTTCCATCCACTAGGATGGTCAAGCCCCAGCCTATTTATACTGATACATGGGGTTGTTCTTTCCCAGATTCAAGACTCTACATTTGCTCTTGTTGAATATCATCCAGTTTCTCCCTGCCCAACTCTCCAGCCTAAGTCTGGCTGAATGGCAGCATAACCCTCTGGTGTGTCAGCTGCTCTATCCAGTTTTGTGCCATCAGCAAACTTGTTGACAGTGCACTCTGTGCCCACATCCAGGTTGTTGATGAATATATTCAATAGTACTGGTCCCAGTACTGACTCCTGAGGGACCCCACTTGTAATGGGTTGAGGCAGACCCCCTTCCCACCATGGGTAGAAATAACGACTCAGACAAATGGATTGCAAAAGTGATGGAAAGTTTAAATGGAAAGCAGTGAATGTTTACAGAGAGCCAGAAGCACAGTGATGAATCCCAAAGCAGACCCAGAAACATCCCATCCGCACCTGGGGGGGGGACCCCTAGGGCTCCTTCTTCCCCCTCCTCCCAACCCTCCCCACTCCACTGCTAGGCTAGTCTCGGCTGGCCAGATCTGAGACTGCCCAGCCCCCCAGCCTTGGGCCTAGCCAGGCCTGAGGCCAGGAGACACCTCCCCCAGTTACCAGATACCGGTGAGGGAAGAAAGAGGAAGTGCTGGACCCCACACTGGATTTTATAGTGGTGCAGAGAATTATGGTAGGAAATACCTAGTTTCCTGTGGGCTGGACCTCTGGACACAGGAAGCACCCCACGTAGCAGAGGGCACCCAGCCCAAACTGCTACACCACTAGATAAAGGCATCCAATTAGACTCCATCCCACTGACTCAACTCTCTGACTTCTTCCCTTCAACCAGTTCTCAATCCACCTCACTACCTGATCATCCAGACTACATTTCCATTTAGCTGTAAGGATGCTGCGGGAGATGGTGTGAAATGCTTTACTGAAATCAAGATAAACCACATCCACTGCTCTACCATCATCTATCCATCTGGTTATGTCTTCATAAAAGGCTACTAGGTTGGTCAAACATAGCTTCCCTTAGGTAAAACCATATTGACACCTCCTAATGACCCTCTTGTCCTTGATATGCCTAAGGACATCACCAATGATAAGTTGCTCTATTACCTTCCCGGGGATGGAGGTGAGGCTGGTGCAGTTACATCACCTCAAAGACATAAGAATATTTAGCTGATTTTTTTTTTTTTTTTTTCAGGAGGAATGTCAAATAAGTCAGTATCTCAGAGTTCACATTCAGACTGAATCTATTCTATTCTACTGAAGAGGTGATTTGGTACAGTCCACCAAGGGCAAATCCTGCCTGACCAACCAGGTGGCCTTCTATGAACAGGTCACAACATTAATAGATGAGGGGCGAGCAACTGATGTCATTTATCTGGACCTGAGCAAAGCCTTCGACACTGTCCCACAACACATCCTGGTCTCCAAACTGGCGAAACATGGGTTTGATGGGTGGACCACTAGATGGATAAAGCACTGGCTTGATGGCTGCACCCAAAGAGTGGCTGTCAATGGATCCATGTCCCAGTGGAGGCCAGGGACAAGTAGAGTCCCTCAGGGATCCGTCCTGGGACCAGGCTTGTTCAACATCTTTGTTGGCGACATGGACAGTGGCACTGAGTGCACCCTCAGCAATTTTGCTGATGACACCAAGCTGTGTGGTACAGCAGACATGCTGGAGGGAAGTGATGCCATCCAGAGGGACCTTGACAGGCTGGAGAGGTGGGCACAAGCCAGCCTCATGAGGTTCAACAGACCAAGTGCAGGGTCCTGCATCTGGGTTGAGGCAATCCCAGGCACAAATACAGGCTGGGCAGTGACTGGCTGGAAAGCAGCCCAGAGGCGAGATACTTGGGGGTGCTGGTGGACAAGAAGCTCAACATGAGCTCTCAATGTGCATTTGCAGCCCAGAAGGCCAATCAGATCCTGGGCTGCATCAAGAGAAGTGTGGCCAGCAGGTCAAGGGAGGTGATTCTCCCCCTCTACTCAGCTCTGGTGAGACCCCACCTGGAGTACTGCGTCCAGTTCTGGAGGCCCTATTACAAGAGGGATATAGACATGCTGGAACATGTCCAGAGAAGGGCCACGAGGATGATCAGAGGGCTGGAGCACCTCTCCTATGAGGACAGACTGAAGGAGTTGGGGCTGTTCAGTCTGGAGAAGAGAAGGCTCTGAGATGACCTAATTATGGCCGTCCAGTATCTGAAGGGGGTCTACAAGAAAGCTGGGAAGGGACTTCTCAGGATATCAGGTAGTGATAGGACTAGGGGGGAATGGAATGAAGCTGGAGGTGGGGAGATTCAGGCTGGACATAAGGAAGAAGTTCTTCACCATGAGAGTGGGGAAGCCCTGGAATGGGTTTTCCAGGGAGGTGGTTGAGGCCCCATCCCTGGAGGTGTTTAAGACCACGCTAGATGAGCCTCTGGCCAGCCTGATCTAGTGTGAGGTGTCCCTGCCCATGGCAGGGGGTTGGAACTAGATGATCCTTGTGGTCCCTTCCAACCCTGACTGATTCTATGATTCTATTCTTCATATAGGTTTTAGGGTTTGAGTGAGGTTCTGGGTTTGTTGCATTGGGGTTCTGTTTGGTTTTCTGTGTTTGTTTATTTTTGCAATGAATACTTCTTTTAGTTTGTTTTTCTGTTCTTGAACTTTACAATATAAATCTGAGATAGCAGTAATGTTGTTCAATATGGGTAGGATTATTCAGTGTAATTTTTATGATGATTTAGAAACAATATCTCTTAATTTACACGACAGTGAAAATACTGATTTTCACTACATCAAGGTCTTTAATTTTATAAGAATTCATCTGTGTATACTTGAAATTATTAATGTCTAGACAATATTTTGGAAGCCTACAATAGTTATCTAAAATATAAAATGTCTACAATAGCTTAGATATCTCAGCTGTAATGGTTTCTTGTTTGTTTTATTTTTTTTCCCTTTTTGCATTTTTGGTTGTGATGACTGCAGCACGAAAACAAAACCAAAATCAGATCTGACTTGTTTTCTTCCTAGGCTTCAACACTATCATGTCAGGAAACAAACATTTGTCCAGTATTTAAAATAACCTTGAAAGCAATTCACACTAAGAGAATTGATTTCAGCTGCAGCAGAAAATTGTGTATGCAAAGTATTGGTTAAAACATAGAATCATAGAATAGTTTGCATTGGAAGAGCCCTTTAAAGGTCATCTAATTCAACCTCCCTGCAATGAGCAGGGATATCTTCAAATAGAATAACTTGCTCAGAGTGCTGCCTAAACTCACCTTGAACATTTCTAGTGATGAGGCTTTACTACCTCTCAAGGCATCTAGGCATCTAGTTCCTCTGTTTCACCACCCTCAGCACAAAAAATTTCTTCCTTATCCCTTATCTAGCCTCATTTAATTTAAAAACCACTACCCTTGTCATGTCAAAGTAGGCCCTACTTAAAAGCCTGTCCCCATATTTTTTACAAGGCCCCATTTAAGTGTTGAAAAATTGCAGTATGTTCTGAAAGCCGCCTGTTCTTCAGGCTGAACAACCACAACTCTCTCAGGCTTTGTTCATAAGAGAAGCGTTCTATCCCTCTTACCATTTTTGCAATCATTCTCAGTTAATTTGTGGCAGCAGATATCTACAAGCCGGGCCCTGTGCTCTTTAACACCTTTATTGATGATCTGGATGAGGGCATTGAGTCCATCATCAGTAAATTTGCTGACGACACCAAGCTGGGGGCAGGAGTTGATCTGCTGGAGCATAAAGGGGCTTTGCAGAGGGACCTCAACAGACTGGACAGATGGGCAGAATCCAACGGCATGAGATTTAACACATCCAAGTGCTGGGTTCTGCATATCTGCCACAACAACCCCATGCAGTGCTAGAGGCTGGGGTCAGAGTGGCTGGAGAGCGGCCAGGCAGAGAGGGACCTGGGGGTGCTGGTTGATGGTAGGCTGAACATGAGCCTGAAGTGTGCCCAGGCAGCCAAGAGGGCCAATGGCATCCTGGCTTGCATCAGGAGCAGTGTGGCCAGCAGGAGCAGGGAGGTCATTCTGTCCCTGTACACTGCACTGGTTAGGCCACACCTTGAGTCCTGTGTCCAGTTCTGGGCTCCTCAATTTAGGAAGGATGTTGACTTGCTGGAATGTGTCCAGAGAAGGGCAACAAAGTTGGTGAGGGGTTTGGAACACAAGCCCTCTGAGGAGAGACTGAGGGAGCTGGGGTTGCTTAACCTGGAGAAGAGGAGACTCAGGGGAGACCTTATTGATCTCTACAACTACCTGAAGGGGGGTTGTAGTGAGGCAGAGGTTGGTCTCTTCTCCCAGGCAACCAGTACCAGAACAAGAGGACACAGTCTCAGGCTGTGCCAGGGGAGGTTTAGGCTGGAGGTTAGGAGGAAGTTCTATACAGAGAGAGTGATTGCCCATTGGAATGTGCTGCCCAGGGACGTGGTGGAGTCACCATCACTGGAGGTGTTCAGGAAGAGACTTGACAGGGTGCTTGGTTGCATGGTTTAGTTGGTTGGGTGGTGTTGGATAATGGGTTGAACACAATGATCTTGAAGGTCTCTTCCAGCCTGATTTATTCTATTCTATTCTAAAACTGTTTGGGTTTTTTTGGTGTAAAGGATGAAGTTTATTAGTGATTTTAATGTATTTTTAAATCTGCAATCTTAATATGTAAGAGAAAAAAAAGACATCTTGTACTACATTACTGCAATATTAAACATAGTCTACTACTCCATTACCAACAATTATTGTGGGAAATAGCATTAACCTGACAGGCTGTTCTCTGAGCTGTTTCGCATTTCACCGTGTTGAGGAAGAACCATACCACCAGCAATCCTTCTCTTATCTCAACATTTTTTATTTTTTATTTAATCAACCACTAATGTTACTTCTCACAATATAGTTAACAGCATTTAGTGAAGGCACTTACTCAGGGCGCTTTGAAAAGATAAAGGCAATGTTTGATGGTCTTCTCCTAATCCAGGGTTATGTCAAGGCTTCAAGTGGACCATAAATGCGCCTTACCACTTTTATTCATTTTTTTCCTGCTGTTCCCTATACTCATTCTGCTATATTACGTATGTCATTTCTTATTGTTTCAGCCAGATTCCTTAATACAGAGTCAGGGCTCATTGTTTTGTAATTCCCTGAATCATCCAAAATACCTTAACATTATGATTTCTTTCTGTGCTGGTATAACTGTGTGACTGATTGCACATCTTTGTTAGTAACCCAGCTATTTCATTTTAAGTCCTTCCAGAGAAATCTCGGGTGAGAACCATCTGCTTCTATGAATCTTTGCTCTTTAATATATCACTTTGGGCTCCATCTGACTTCTCATTTTCTGACAACTCATCTTCATTACCTAAAGAAAGCAGTTCCAAAGCATATATCTTTTCAATTTCCCAGTGCTGGAAGTTGAGACACAAATCAATCATTTAACATCTCTGAAAGATGAATCTCCTTATTTTTCCCCTTTTCTCTTTGTTAATCTAGGGGGATTCAGAGATTACACTTTTTAATTTTCTTGTAATAATATTCAACTGCCTTTGAGGTTCTTAATCCCTGCTTTATATTCTAATGTTTAAAGGTGGGTTGTGGGGTTTTTTTGGTTGGGTTTTGTTTGTTTGTTTTGGGTTTGTTTTTTTGTTGGTTAATATAAATTTTGAGCCACTACACACAACCAAAAGCTCAGAGAATGTACTCCATCCAAACATGAGAGAAATATCTACTCTCTGATGGCTATATTTGACTTTCTACTGAAATCCCACTGAGGAGCTTTGGTAGAAATTCTCTCCAAAGCAATTACAAATCTTTATGTGCAACATATAATACAGTGACAGATCTCTATTAATAAACAGAAAAAGAAAAGAATAATTTTACTCCTTTGGCTTTTGGGCTCCAGGAACAATATCACAAACAATAACACTGAACTAACATACTGTGAATATTCCTTTTAATATCTACCACTACACTGTGGAAAATCCAGCTTACCTAACAGCTGCCATTTATCACTTAAAACAAATAGTCTCTTTGTTAATACATATCTAATAAAATTTAAACTTTTAGATAAAGCCCCTGCTGCACTGAACATTGCATGAGGCACAAATAACAGAATGTCAAGCCTTCAGCTGAAAAAATCTCCCATATAATGAATTCCATCATTTTGGGTTTCAAAATCCCAGAACTTTTAACATGATGAATTATTTTACCTGGTGTCCTCAGCATAAAGATAACAAAAATATGTACTTGAAATATGTTGAGTTGAAATTGTTTGCATTTGACAGAAAGAACAGGATGTTGGAAATAATATTCTGAATCTTACCACTAACTCCTAATAGTGATATATAATAAACTATTAGAATACTAGAATTGCTTGCTTAACCAAATTAGATTTTGATCACTCAGATTTGCTGAACTCTAAGACTCTAAGACAGCCTTTATTTGATCAGTAAGGAAGTTGTATCAGTTAACCTTCATAGGTTTATTTGAAACTCAGTTAATTTATGGGTTTACTCTTTCCAAGCTTTTTCAGGTCCAATATGATATCTGAAAAATATGTAGAATATCTTTAAAAAAAACCACTTTTTATTATTTCCTTCATTAATGATAACTTCTAGTACTTTTCACTAAGATTTTATTGCAATCAGATCAAATAGCAAATCAAAATCAGTTCTCTCTTCAGATGAAAATCACAGAAACATGAAATTATGTTTGGGATAAATATATAGGTATATATAGATACATATGAGTCCACCACATATGAGGTGGTGGAGTCACCATCACTGCAGGTGTTTAGGAAGAGACTGGATGGGGTGCTTGGTGCCATAGTTTATTTGATTAGATAGTGTTGGATGATAGGTTGGACACGATGATCTCGAAGGTCTCTTCCAACCTGGTTAATTCTATTCTATAGAATTCTATAGAATAGACTAGAATTCTATAGAATAGACTAGAATTCTATAGAATAGACTAGAATTCTATAGAATAGACTAGAATTCTATAGAATAGACTAGAATTCTATAGAATAGAATTAACCGGGTTGGAAGAGACCTTCGAGATCATCTTGTCCAACCTATCATCCAATACCACCTAATCAACTAAACCATGGAACCAAGCATCCTGTCAAGCCTCGCCCTGAACACCCCCAGCGACAGCGACCCCACCACCTCCTCGGGCAGCCCATTCCAGTGGGCAATCACTCTCTCTGTGTAAAACTTCCTCCTAACCTCCAGCCTAAACCTCCCCTGACACAGCCTGAGACTGTGTCCTCTTGTTCTGGTACTGGTTGCCTGGGAGAAGAGACCAACCTCTGCCTCACTACAACCCCCCTTCAGGTAGTTGTAGAGAGCAATAAGGTCACTTCTATTCTATTCTATTCTATTCTATTCTATTCTATTCTATTCTATTCTATTCTATTCTATTCTATTCTATTCTATATTTCTGTGTTAAAGAGAAGTATACAAAGAGTCCGAACCTCTCCTCTCCAAACCTCTCTGAACTGAACCTCTCCTCTCTCCCCTCCCCTCCCCTCCACCTCCCCTCCCTTCCCCTCCCACAATTAATGAGCCCATGATGAATGCATCACTTTTCACTGCTTGCCACAGTTTTATATGTTATGCCTTAAACCCCTTTGACCTCATGTGACCAAGTTAGTTAATTTTGCAGTGCAATACTCTGTTTCTGCTGTGCTTTTAGTCAGTTTGGTGCACAGACAGGGCATATATATGTATGGAATAGGATAGTACAACTCTAAAGAGTAATTAGATGACAAAAATTAATTTGAAACAGGATAATAGAGGGAATTTAAACTGATATAACTTTTTCTTTCCCACTTAAATGTAATAGATTTGTTCTGTAAAAGCTGTAAAGGAGATACATGTTTTGTGGAGGATTAACACTCTTGAGAGAGGATTAATTAAAACATTCTCTAAGTTCTTGTTCAATAGCACATGTACATAAGAAAACAGGGTATACCGGTTCCTGTCAAAACAGCTATGAAGATCTGCAATAGAGGGGGTCTATGTTGCCTTCTACATATAGATTCCTAAGGAAATATATATTTTTTCTCCCTTCTTCCATTTCTCACTGTGCCACAATATCTGACAAATCTCCAGTAAGTACAGTTCCTATACCCTGCAGTGACTGTTGAAGTAGGTCTAATAGTACACTTCAGAGCTTACACTTCAGCTCTTCTGCTCTGATGTATTATGAGCCACATTTTTCAGCACTTCCTCAAGAGAAATTCTCATTGTCTTCATTGATTTCTAGCCACATGACTCAAAATAGAAATGCGAGGTGCACATTAGGCTAATGCATTCTTCTCACCCTTATGCTGTGCTGAAATCCGATATTGTTGCTCTCATTCTAACAATATTATTCCAATGAGTTACAGCATACAGATAGTTTAGTCTTTTCTGAATTTCTAAGCAAAAAGAATTAAGTACTGTCCCAAGGCTAGTAAAGATAACATTTTCAGTAAAAACAATGCATTAATTATGTAAAAACAGATTTTCACACTATGATAAGATATCCTGGAGTCAAAGCCAAACATGATTATCTGCCAAACAAGGTTGAAAAGCAAGGAAGAGAATGCATTTTTCTTTATATGAAACTAAGGTTCCAATTGTGTATTTCCTTTCTCATTTCTCAATTGTCCTTGGAGAACTCTGCAAAGAAAGAATCATGGGTAGAATTAAAAAATACATAGAAAGTTATTTGTCATTGATTATTAAGTTATTTTAATGCTCCTGATACTAGTTAACCATCTATTGTGTAAGATAACTTAGATTTAAAGACTTCAGAACTTCTCATTCAAGGCAGTCATTACTTTAATAACATAAGTATCAAAATATATATTTTTATTGCTGTTATAAATTTAATGTTTTGCAGTCCACACTAAGAAACAATATGCACTGCACAGCCTCTTTTTAAAATCTTTTTTCTTCTTTTTTTTTTCTTATAATTTAGAGAATACATCTGTGTAGCTTCTCTCTTCCCTCCTACTCAAAATATATTTCCTCTCTGTAGCTCCATCCAAAGCTTTTTCTTGCTTCTTAGAATCTTTGAAATCTTCTGTTGAAGTCAAATGCAAACCTGATTGAGGATAACAGAACACAACCAGGAATGACATGTGTACCCAGAAGCAATCAAGTATACAGCTTACTAACTGAGTCATGCCAACTTGTCAAGTCTACTTTGTCTTTCTAACACAACAGGCTCTTCAATTAATGTGCTCGTTACAGACTTTCAGAATTGGATATTGCTGTTCTTTGATATGAATCAGGAGGCAGTCAAATCTCATCTGCACATTTGAGTGATACTTAGCTAAAATATCTAGTTACTATGGGCTTTTAAACCATACATCTTTCTGCCAAGAGTTTGTTATGAAGCAATGGCTGAATCCATAAGGGGAAACAAGCAGTACTTCCGTCTGTGTCTGACTCTAAGACATAGACTTGCTCAGATCCTAAAAATTGTTTCAACTACTGCCTAAACTGTGAATACCCAAATTTATGGGAGCTTCTCTTTACCTTGTGGTTTGCTTCTCCCCCCTGGTCATCCATATTTTTTCCCCTGGACAAAACTCATGATCAACTTGATCAGCTTCCAAAATGCATCAAGACTTAGAAACTCATTCTTCTTCTGAATCTGTTTATGATGTGTGCCTGAAGTAACATTTCAATGTCTGGAGGGTAGAGAGGCTCTGCAGAGGGACCTCGACAGGCTGGGCAGATGGGCAGAGTCCAACGGCATGAGATTTAACACATCCAAGTGCCGGGTTCTGCACATTGGCCACAGCAACCCCATGCAGAGCTACAGGCTGGGGTCAGAGTGGCTAGAGAGCAGTCAGGCTGAGAGGGACCTGGGGGTGCTAGTCGACGGTAGACTGAACATGAGCCTGCAGTGTGCCCAGGCAGCTAAGAGGGCCAATGGCATCCTGGCCTGCATCAGGAACAGTGTGGCCAGCAGGAGCAGGGAGGTCATTCTGCCCCTGTACACTGCACTGGTTAGGCCACACCTCGAGTACTGTGTCCAGTTCTGGGCCCCTCAGTTTAGGAAGGATGTTGACTTGCTGGAACGAGTCCAGAGAAGAGCAACAAAGTTGGTGAGGGGTTTGGAACATAAGCCCTACGAGGAGAGGCTGAGGGAGCTGGGGTTGCTTAGCCTGGAGAAGAGGAGACTCAGGGGTGACCTTATTACTCTCTACAACTACCTGAAGGGAGGTTGTAGACAGACGGATGTTGGTCTCTTGTCCCAGGCAAGCAGTAGCAGAACAAGAGGACACAGTCTCACGCTGCGCCAGGGGAGGTTCAGGCTGGATGTTAGAAAAAAGTTCTATACAGAAAGAGTGATTGCCCATTGGAATGGGCTGCCTGGGGAGGTGGTGGAGTCGCCATCACTGGAGGTTTTTAGGAGAAGACTTGACAGGGTGCTTGGTGCCGTGGGTTAGTTGTTTGGGCGGTGTTGGATTGGTTGATGGGTTGGACGCGATGATCTTGAAGGTCTCTTCCAACCTGGTTTATTCTATGTATTCTATGTATTCTATGTATTCTAATTAACATAGATGATCTGCAATGATTTTAGAAGTCTTTTCCAACAGAAACAATTCTATGATTCTGCAAGTGACAAAGACAGGATAGCACTCATCTTAATAGTCTAGTAAGGTGGTGAGATCAACTACAGAAAAAACAAATTAAGATCTATCTATTCTAGCTACATATATCCAGTATTTATTAAGAGCTAGTCCCTAGCAGATATTTGACAACCAGTAGAGTTCTCTTCTTTAGTAAGCAAATAATCTGATTGGGATTAGATGATCACCTTTGAATTAATGAAGATTATCTCCTTGAAAGTAGGTGTTGTTTTTGTTTCTTTATTTGTTTGGTTTGGTTTTGTGGTTTTTTTTCCTCACTATGATTCCTAAAGAGAGTCATAGAGGTTTAGCTCGCCTTTAGAAATCCAAATATGTAACAAAGGAACAGCTTCAAAAAGACAATAGTTTGTATATATATATTTATATTTGATTGAGATCTCTGAAAAATATATATGAGAAATATATATGGTCCTACATGAGAAATATATATGGTCCTTTTTCTGTCATTAGTGATTCTAATCAGTAGGTTATTATGTTTAAGGAAGACCTCAGCCCTATTTTTTCAGGAGTCTAGTAGAGTAGTCTGACCCAAGAATACAGAGAGATGAAATCTGCCTGCCCACAACTAGAAACCTACTGCTATAAGGAGGAAAAGAATAAATGCCATCCTTACCCTTGACAATTTATTGCATCCAATTTCCCCATTGCTTAAGTTAATTCCTGTGGAACAGAGAATTAAAATTTCTATGTTATGGGTTGGTAATGTGCACAAGTATTGAGAAATACTCCAATTAAGTACTGCATGAAATCCAGAAAAGTCATAGAATTTGTTTGGGTTTTTCCACAACACCCAGTTATCTGCATACACAGCAACTGTTGGGATCTTCATAAGCATTGATTCTTGGCAGCTTACTACTTGAATTTCATACAATTTGGGCAGTAGATTTCATAAAGGGAAAATATGTCCAAGAATTCGTCACGGCCATGTCTAAAACCATTTGTGGAATTAATCTAAGTCATTTGGAACTACTTTGATAAGTAGTGTCTATGAGGAGCAATACCTTGCCGTTTAATGAGGTATCAGGGGAGGGAGGAAGATTAATTATTTTTTTTTTTTCTTTTTCAAAAATGTCCATAATGGAAATGAAAAAAAGGGTGGGAGGTTTTTCAGCCATGTTTTATTTATAGCTTTCATCAAAACACAGCTCTATGTATCAAAGGGTCATGCCTCAAAGCAGAAGTAAAAATTTCATTAACAAGGCTTAATGCAATGTCTATTAAGACCTGAATCATGCAGAAGAAAAGGGAATAGAAAAGGTTCAAAGTGAGGTTAAAGAAAACCAGGTTTTGCTGTGTAAAACTACACAAAGATGGTACTTTTAGTGACCATTTTGAGACTTGATTTGATAAATTTATTTTAAGCAAATACATCCATAAAGTCTGAACAGTTTATTTTATGACTACTCAAATAAAGCACTCTAATATACCAGCTTGTCCTTGCAAGTTTCAAGGTTACCTACAACAGATTAGAGCTGTCAAGCCTCATGGTGCTTATTATATAGTGTTCCTGTTAGGATTTTCTATGAAACCATTAGCCTTTTCCTTTGACATTTTCTGTTCTGCATGGCTGAATGTGTTTACAAACCATACATTGCTTTGAAGGTAGTCTAAGTAGTGTTCAGGTTAAATTAGTTGCTAACAAGTTGCACTTATTGAATCATTTTTGTTTATACCACAAAATAATACTGTTATCCTTGGTGGTTTAAACAGTTTCCTTTCAAGTAGCTCATGTATAAGCATATTAATAATTTTCTTCTCAACAGAACATTAAGAAATTGTGTTCTGGATGCTAATAATTTAGCTAATTAATTAGCTCTTACACTTCAGTGAAGTATGTCATAAAATTAGTTTAAATATTTGTTTCATTCAGTAGGGGAGCAATTCAATATTTTAAGGTATGGTTTGCCTAACCATTCCATAAGAAGTATTAAGTATTAAATTAACTATTAAAAAGAAGAATTATATAGTATTAAATTTCAACTCACTGTTTTGCAAAGCACACAATAAAATGAACAGTTTTGAAAAAATCTAGGACAATTAACGTAAAGAGAACAATAAGTTCATTATTACATATTATTATTTTTTTGTGGAATTATATCCACTAATATTTTTAGGCCTGTATTCACAGTTGCCTCATTTTTTCTGGTTGGACTTATTTTTGGCTGAATATTTTTATTACTTTTCCCTCTTACAACTAATGAAACCTTAAAATCTGGTAGACCTGTGTAAATGCTATATTATTTTTTTGGAGGAAAAAAACCCAGCCAACCAACCAAACCCCAAACTGAAGGATTTTCCACAGATAGAACACTGTAATTGTAGCACTTAAATTCAATAGCTATGTCATCTCCACCAGAATTTATGCTCCTAAGTCAGACAGAATATCCTAGGGCAGATACTCATCAGTTGTAAATTGCATTTCACCATTTCATAGCCTGATGGTAATTTACTTGAACTGGGCATCAGATCCCTCCTTGGTTAATTTCTTGGTTAATTTCCCTGAGACAAAAAGATGTGATCTAGTTTGCTGTATAATGAAAATATGGGTATTTCTGTTAAGCATTTAAATGACTTAGTCTCTAAGGCAACTATGTACTAAATAAGTTGTTAATATAGTAAATAGAAAACAGTGTATTCATTTCTTTCATAAAGCTATGTGAAATACTTTCAGATAACATTTATAGCCCTTCACATCTTTGCAAGAGGCCAGTTGGCTGTTGTTAAAAGAATACATAAATTTTCTGCATTGCTTCCCCTAGAGTATATGGCAAGAGTTCAATATTTGCAGCTGACTCTATTTAGTAGACAATAATTTAGTGTGGAAAATTACACTATACATACAAGTTGACACAGTTTAACATAATTGACAGTTTGCTGAGGGATATCCCAGCTGAATTAGCTTGGACAGGGAATAGCTGTCTATCTCAAGGTTAGACTAAGGGCACCTATGAAATCATAATATGCAAAGGTACAAGCACTTTGCAGAGATTACCTCTCTCTTGACCTCATCACAATAAATATGGACCCTCCTATATACACTCTGGGAACATAAACAACATAAAATTACAAACAACAAAATGTAAATGTTCCTTTTTATTGGGATATAAAACTATCCGGTGAGATATTAAGGCACTCGTGATAAATTTGTAATGTTTTTAAAACACTGAAGCATTTTTCAGAATTTGACAGCTAGATAGTACCAGAGCAGCAAGAACTGAAAAACATATTGCAACTCTTGTTCTACACTTATCTTAATATATGTAACACTGTTAATATATGAACCTTAGTGTGGTAGTATTTTTGTCATTTGACAATGCATAAAAATAGTGGAAAGAAACATAAAACTCTGAGAAATGTGGCAAGGGTTATCATTTTTTAAAATATTTTGCTGTATTTTATCTGTTTCTAAGGAGGAAAGGAGGGTAGAGGGGAACCTTGGGACCAGGTTTAATAGCAATCTATAGGGAAACCAGTTACAGTATCACAGTATCACAGTATCACAAAGGTTGGAAGAGACCTCAAAGATCATCAAGTCCAATCTGTCACCACAGACCTCATGACTAGACCACAGCACCAAGCGCCACGTCCAATCCCCTCTTCAACACCTCCAGGGACGGTTACTCCACCACCCCCCTGGGCAGCCCATTCTAATGATGAACGACTCTCTCAGTGAAGAATTTTCTCCTCACCTTGAGTCTAAACCTCCCCTGGCACAGCTTGAGACTGTGTCCCCTTGTTCTGGTGCTGGTTGCCTGGGAGAAGAGACCAACCCCTTCCTGGCTACAACCACCTTTCAGGTAGTTGTAGACAAAAATAAGGTCTCCCCTGAGCCTCCTCTTCTCCAGGCTAAACAATCCCAGCTCCCTCAGTCTCTCCTCATAGGGCTTGTGCTCAAGGCCTCTCCCCCGCCTTGTTGCCCTTCTCTGGACACGGTCAAGTGTCTCGATGTCCTTCCTAAACTGAGGGGCCCAGAACTGGACACAGGACTCAAGGTGTGGCCTAACCAATGCAGAGTACAGGGGCACAATGACTTCCCTGCTCCTGCTGGCCACACTATTCCTAATGCAGGCCAGGATGCCATTGGCCTTCTTGGCCACCTGGGCACACTGCTGGCTCATGTTTAGGCGGGTGTCAATCATCACCCCCAGGTCCCTCTCTGTTTGGCTGCTCTCCAGCCACTCTGACCCCAGCCTGTAGTTCTGCATGGGGTTGCTGTGACCAATGTGCAGCACCCAGCATTTGGACTTGTTGAATACCATCCCATTGGACTCCACCTATCTGTCCACTCGGTCAGGAATTACTTATTTTGACTATGTCCTTAGAGAAATATTTTGCCTGTGTGGTAACTACATAAATAATAAATATGGGTGGATGGAAACCTTTAACTTTTTGTCACTATTTTAATTCTGTAATAATCCAAATTTCAGAATGACCAGGATAGAAATTCAAATACTTATTAAAAAAATTAAAAAAGGAAGATGAATGATCTGAATCAAGGGCCCTTACTAAAAGTGCCTTTATTTTAAAGAAAGGGGGCGGGAAATGGTTAGTCTGTCTTATCTGAACAAGACAATTGTAGTTCAAGGAAAGTAAAAAAAAAAGTTATTAAAAAAGAGTCCATTTAGTTTTCTGGAAAATATAGCTAAGATTTTTTTAAAATAATAATAATATATTGAGAATGACAAAGGAAATGAAAAAAAAAAAATCATTCTGAGGGACTTAGATCACTGCTCATGAACTTTGGACAATTACATAAGTAAGTAATTGGGTTTTTTTAAATACATAGAATAGAATAGAATAGAATAGAATAGACCAGGTTGGAAGAGACCTTCAAGATCATCGCGTCCAACCTACCAACCAATCCAACCCACCTAAACAACTAAGCCATGGCACCAAGCACCCCATCAAGTCTCCTCCTGAACACCTTCAATGATGGCGACTCCACCACCTCCCCAGGCAGCCCATTCCAATGGGCAATCACTCTCTCTGTTTAGAACTTCTTCCTAACATCCAACCTAAACCTCCCCTGGCACAGCCTGAGACTGTGTCCTCTTGTTCTGGTACTGGCTGCCTGGGAGAAGAGACCAGCCTCTGCCTGTCTGCAACCTCCCTTCAGGTAGTTGTAGAGTGTAATAAGGTCACCTCTGTGTCTCCCCCAGGCTAAGCAACCCCTCAGTCTCTCCTCATAGATTACTGCTTTATATGCCTCATAATGTTAGGGATCCTATCCATAATTAAAATTCTTAAACATGAGAGAAACAGTGTTTAAATGGAAGATGGAGATTCCCAAAAGAGATAATGCACACATAAAATTATGAAGCCAAGTCTATGCCTTCTTTAGGAGTTTAACTCAAATCACACAGAATTAAATGTTCAGTCCCCTGAAGTAAATTGCACAACTTCACAGATGTCCATAAGACCAGAACTTCCCTGCTGCACTATATGGAATATTCAGTGTGGCATTTGTACAGTTACCAGAATGTGCAAGTGTAATTGGATGATCTGAAAAAAAAAAAAGGTAAACGAAATGTTAAGCTGTCTACTCAAATGTTGGCTTGCATTTCAAACCGGCAATGGCCTTGCATTTTCATTACACCAGTGTTTAAATCAGTTTTTCTGAACCCTTTTCCAGATGTATTTCCACAAAGTAGAAACAAGGGTTTCATTACCATATTAAGAGAAATTTAATAACTCAAAATCTATATACTTGGGAAATCTATTTTCAAGTGGACAGAAAAAAAACCCACCACAACCAAAACATATGTGTATCCACTTGCACAATAAAACCTTTCAAAACTCAAACCCAATGGAGAATTAATCTGTTTATATGCACATGTCAATGTTGTGTTTCTGATGCAGAAGAAAGAAACAATACGTGTTTTAAAGACATGGAAATGTTATGTAGGAAGCTTAACTTAAACTGATGAATTTCAGGGACATAAATTTTCAGTATATGTTATGGGATTTGCAAATCACTGAGTGATTTGCTTTTGTGAATGTGTGTATCTACAGGAAAAAAAGTCTTTTGTCCAAAGAAAACTGGAGAATTGTGGACTGCACATCTTTCAAAGATCCCTTCAAACCTAAATTACTCCAGTTTGTGATTCTATGAAGAGAGTGCAATCTTTAGTAAAATAAACATTTCATAGCTCCTGTACTACTCAGTTTCATAGAGTCTTAGTGGTTGGAGAGTGCATCCTTAACTATAGTCAGGCCACTACAAAGACTTGTTCATGTAAGTTATTTCTTCTAAGTTATCAGCAATAACACCAGGAGTTATCCTAGAGTGAGACCCTTGTGAACTGTTAGGGAAAAATCAATAGCTGAGGAATGTATTTTCTGCACGGCAAGATTAGTCAAAGATGTCTTAGATCCAGGGACTAATTCACTCACCCTCTGCTGTGGGACTATAATCAGTTACTCATAATTGCAGCTCTTATGAAATTTTCCCTTCCATACTGAATTCCTGACTCAGCTGTTCTATTTATTCACCAGAAGGATAAGGAAAAAGTTAATCATGTCTCTCCTGAAATCTCTAAAGCAATTACATAGTTGTTTGACATGTCTGATATCTCATACAAAGAGAGGTGCTCATTTCTAGACAATCAAGATAACCTTTGATCATTCTGTAGGTTACAGATGCATTTACCCCACGTGAACTGACCAACCAAATGCAACTGATAACTTCAGGGGCATCTGCTAAAGCAGTTATTTTTTATTAGATACTGTCTCCTCAGTTCTTAGCTTCCCTCTGATTCTACATTATTTGTACTAATATCAGTCATAGACATTCTGGAAAACAAATGCAGTCTTCACCTACAGGTATATCACCATTTCTCATAGAACTGGATATCTAACACACACACAAAAATCAAACCAAAAACACCCAAACAACCAAACAAGAAACCCACCATACTACTTGGAAATAAATTTTACTTAATAAAATAGCTGGGAAAACATCAAAACATCACAATAGCTAAGCAGTAGGCAAAGAAATATTGGCAAAGGATGAGATCATGGGCAGCAAAAGAACAAATGTGACTTAGGCTTGTAATGTGAAGTTAATTGGAGATTCTGATACTGAGGTGTGAGCCAGACCAGAGCGTTTCCAACTCCAAGGTACTTCAGAAGAAAGTAAGAACCTATTCTGGGAAGAGCTTTTCAAAGAGATTTTTCAAATATCATTTAAGGGTGAATGCCTGACTGCTTTTTGTGCTTTCAAAATCTTTTCAGGTTACTAAAATGAGAAGATAAAACTCTGAATATACTCACAGGGCATCAGAAGAATAAAAGTATCATTTTACAAAATCACTTTTCAGAGATTAATTACTCTTTAGGAAATTTATGTTCCTGAGCACTAAGCAGGAAACCTCTAAATGACCTCCTTAGTCTTTCATCTTTTTCCTGGTGTTTTCTGTCCACTCTTCAGTTTTTAAGAGCAAGAAGTGTTTTTTCATTGTTGCTGGTTTTGGGTTGGTTGGTTGGTTGGTTTGGGTTCTTTTGGGTTTGTTTTTTTTAGTTTTGAAGTTTTGAACAAAGATTAAGAATTTAACTTATTTTTATTGCAATCTTTTCTGTTATCTGTTGCAATTTTAGGAAAGCGATAAAAATACAGGTCTAATATGCTAAATTTTAAAACAGTGTAGTCAAAATGGACTGAATCTACAGAATAATACACATTGTATTCCAGTAACCCAACTTTTTCCAACAATGCTGGGGAGTAATTATTATTCCCTCATCTCAACAGATCCTTCTATAAAATCTAATCTCATAATTTTCAGCACATTCCTGAGGATGTCTCAACATGGCCTTCAAAAGTATTTCTTACTTGAAAATGTCAGGAGCAAAATCACAATTCTTGTGCATGTCCTCACAGCAGGATTTACTGTTTGTATTCTGGCAGACTTTTCTGATTTAAATATATTTATGAGGCAATATTAATGTTTACTCCCTCTACATTCTTTCCAATGGGAAAAAAAAAAATCAACTTTTGGACAGCTAGAACACCAATATCATATTGATACATTTTTCTCATTTATGTATCCCTCCAAAACATCACAGAGGAGGTTTTGATTTATCAGTTGCATTTTTCAGTGAAGCAAAAATGCTGAGAACCCTAAAGCCTTCTATTATAGGCAGCGTTTCCATTTGTTTATGTTACAGAACTTTTATAGATAATTTAGAGAAAGTGTGAATGAATCATTTAATTACAAGTTGTATTGAAAACAGAGGAAGACATAGTTTTGTAGGAGTATTAACATTACAAATTCAAACTTTAAAGAAAATACAGAGTGCCTCAGTGTCTTTTTCTCTAATAACCTCCCATCTCCCCTGTGCTAATATATGCATTATGATGCATGTTTTCATTACCTGCACCTCTTTTCCCCCGAAGAACCCAGTACCATAAATATTCAGGAAAGAATACTTACTGAGTGACTGTGAATGAGTGATCCTTTATAGTCCTTTATAGTCTCTCTATAGCTTTCCAATTATCTTACTACAAGCTATTTGAACTCTTCTCTGAACATGATTTCTCAATTTGGTCATGATATGTTCTGTACTGTTCTTCCTACTGGGTAGTTTTTTTGAGAGTCAGCACTCTGGGAAAGAGTCAGAGAACATACAGACTTGTTAATTTTGGTTCATATGTACAAAAATAGCATCAGGGCTTTTTTCTCCTTTTAAATAACAAAAAAGCCCTAGAAGTTCCTAATGCAGCAATTCTTTCTAAGCCACCTTTAGACACTGCTCAGCAAGATTCCTTGTGCTCTTCTCAACTGCTTTATCCTGCCTTTTGATTCAACTCTGAGCTGTACTATATTAGTAAGGCAGTAGGAAGAAAATGAAAAAGAAGTCATTGGAAAACAAAACAAAACCCAAAACAAACAAACAAACACATTTGAAAGTGGGGAAATTTTCCTGTAGGAACTGTGTTGTCTCTTCCTACAGCAGGACACTTTCTCCAGAGCAAGAACAGATCTCTGTTGAAGAAGCTTCCTATGGTCAGTTTAATGAATTGATTTTGAAGTTCTCATGCATTCCATTTGGACTACAAAACCCAGGTTTTACAGCCTTGCTTGAATATTTTGATTCACAATCTCACACCTTAATTCTAGATCTCATTTTAAGCAGGGATGTACATATATGTATGCATATATGTGTGTCTATTTTTAGCCCATATCTGGGATTAAACTCATGTGCTTACAGGATTGTGTTGATGGGAATTGCACACACTGATTTTTCCTCTGCAGGAAAAATCTCTTTCTTACTGTCTTGGCAGTATTTTGTTTCCAGTGTACTAATGGTAAAGAAATAAAGAAAGCGAACTGAGAGTGACTATTCAGCAATGTGAGTTTTCTTTCTGAGATGTACTGCCAGCTCTGAAGTTGGAGTATTCTTTTCTTTTTTGTTTGGTTTTTTTTTTCCCCCAGGTATTCCTGTCATTAATGATGCTCCAGTAATACTGCAAGAGCAATGATAGAGCTGGTGAAAATGTGCATGCTCTATCACGCACTTCAGAACACAAGAGGATCTGACTTAAAGAAGCAGTCAATTTAATATTATGGCATTTTGCTATTTTTACATTTACAAGTGTGAAAGGAAGCTTTTAAATTTATTTTCTCTTTCCTGTGGCACTAAGCTTGGATACACAGCTGTATCAAACAGCAGAATAGCTGCAAACCACAGGAGATTTCAAAGTGAATTACATTAACCGTAGTCCAGAACATGATCTACTTTTAAATACCAATCTCATAGCTGAATCAATCATTTAGCTTGCTAGCATATAGAACACACCTGAAACACCTACTAGACTTCAGAGCAATAAAACATTTTATTTCAGCTTTATTTTTCTTAATTTCTTTGTTTCTGGGGATGGTGGTGTTTTGTTTTTAGTTCTTTACTTGTGTTTCATTTTTGGTTTAGCGCCTCTCACATACAAGATTTTCCTTTTATCGTAATCACCTAGGTACAAGACTTGCAATTTTGGTAGTCATTTTATGAGGGGTTTTATATATGTATTTATTTATAAATGGATATATACATATAGTTATCTATCTAAACTAAATTTATCCATATATAAAATAAAAAATAATTATTATGCAACAAGGGATTCAAGTAAATTATATGATAATCTGGATGAGGGAATTGAGTCAGTCATCAATAAATTTGCAGATGACACCAAGCTGGGAGCAGGTGGTGATCAGAGTGTAGAAGGGCTCTGCAGAGGGACCTCAACCGACTGGACAGATGGGCAGAGTCCAACGTGATGGCATTCAAGTCCAAGTGGCAGGTGCTGCACTTTGACCACAACAACCCCATGCAGAGCTACAGGCTGGGGTTGGAGTGGCTGGAGAGCAGCCAAACAGAAAAGGACTTAGGGGTACTGATAGACAGCCAGCTGAACATGAGCCAGCAGCGTGCCCAGGTGGCCAAGAAGGCCAATGGCATCCTGGCATGCATCAAGAATAGAATGGCCAGCAGGAGCAGGGAAGTCATTCTGCCCCTGTACTCAACACTGGTTAGGCCACATCCTGAGTACTGTGTCCAGTTCTGGGCCCCTCAGTTTAAGAAGGGCTGTGTCCAGAGAAGGGCAATGAGGCTAGTGAGAGGCCTCGAGCACAAGCCCTGCGAGGAGAGGCTGAGGGAGCTGGGATTGTTTATCCTGGAGAAGAGGAGGCTCAGGGGAGACCTTATTTCTGTCTACAACTACCTGAAGGAAGGTTGTAACCAGGTGGGAGTTGGTCTCTTCTCCCAGGCAATCAGCACCAGAACAAGAAGGCAGTCTCAAGCTGTGCCAGGGGAAGTTTAGGCTTGAGGCGAGGAGAAAGTTCTTCACAGAGAGTTGTTAGCTGTTGGAATGGGCTGCCCAGGGGGGTGGTGGAGTCACCGTCCCTGGAGGTGTTCAAGAGGGTATTGAATGTGGTACTTGGTGCCATTGTTTAGTAGTCATGAGGTCTTGGGTGACAGGTTGGACATAATGATCTTCGAGGTCTTTTCCAACCTTATTGATGATTCTATGATTCTATGATTATGCTTTGGCCAAAAGATCACTTGATTGCAATCTTGGTCAGTTCAGTGACTGGACTGTAACTGGCACAGAGACTTTATTCAGCTTCTGAATAAAATATTGACACATTGGTCTACACATATTTTCTCAGTGTACTTCTGAAAGCTGCTTGTGTCACATTGTATATTTCTATGATGTCCCTAGGATACTGGTGTTACATACAGTGGTACTAAGAATTAGCCACTTTGATTGACAATACAGAAGCCCTTGCTACTTTTCAACCAACAAATCCTTACTAGACATGCACTATATGAGCCTGGTATTTATGATGTTCATGCTGAAATCCTCTAAAATATCCTGTATAAATCCATGGAGATATTCAAGATTAGGCTCAACAGGGCTCTAGGCAAACTCATCCAGTTGAGGATGCCCCTACTTATTTCAGGGAGGTCCCTTCCAACACTGACGTTTCTATGATTCTATGATGATTCTGTGATGATTCGATGATTCTGTGATTCTATGATTCAGTCTCAGAAATAATGTTTGTGTAGGAAGGGAATGGTGAGAATGAAAGCAAGATTCCTTAAAGAAATTAGGGCAAGGAGGCCCATAATCCACATTCACAATGATAACATGCCAGTGCTGACCTCTTTACTACCTAATATATTCAAGGTCATGCCATTTTAAATGGTGTCTGCTCAGAATAAGATCAGTTAATCACTATTCAATGGAGAAATAAGATAATAGTTTCTGTTAGTATCACACCTATGTGATGAAACTTGCTCAATACATATACCAATTTTTGTCTCCATCAAAATTTCTTGAGAGAGCTATGTTGTCCCTTAAACATGAGCTGATTAAGTCAGACAACTTCTGTAGGCTTTCTCTTCATCCCCAGAGGCATCTTAGATGCTCTGCCAATTGTCTTTCACAGAACTTAGAGAATAGAGGTATGACAGGTGTTTGAATCTGAATTTCCACCCATTTTATTTGCATATTATTCATCTCCTTTAAACCAAAGAGTCAAAATCCATTACCTAGCTCTGTATACTCCTTCAGTCCACTATAACCCTTCGTATCTTCACAAGTGAGCTATAAAATTGCTGTCATTCACTATACCTGGTTGTGGGTTTTGGTTGATATTTTTTTGGTTTAATGGAAATAGTTTTACTGAAAGTCTTTCTCAAGGACTTGCTTAAAGTCTGCATGCTCTTATCTGCAAAAATATCAATATTTCACGATTACAATATCACAAATCCAAATTACCACACACTATCTCCGGGTGAAGGGTGCACTAATTCCAAAATGCACTTTCTTAGCATTGTGTGGATGAGGTGGAATGCTTTTATAATGCAAAGAGAGATCCCACAGAAGATTGTAGACATGACTACAATGATCAAAAAATTGTTCTCAGGGATGAAATGGTAAAGTAGTAGATGGCTGCCTTACTTCCTTTTAATGAAGAACCTCATTTACATAGATCCTGAAAAGATGTAGCAGAGAATGAAACAAGAGTGCAGCATGTATCTCCAGCTTAGGTCTCTTGCGTTTGAAGCTGTAAGTTGTTACAGCCTGAGAAAAAAAATCTTTTAATGCTCATTAAAGCAGCCTGAGGACACAGCCGTGTAATGGATGAAATTCATGGATTATTAACTGATAGAAGGTGAAAATAAATCAGGAGTCCAGCACCTGTGCACCTTGAGATTTTTTACAGAGCAATGTGCATGCTATATAAATATAATAGCTTAAACCTTACAATAGTGGTTTCCTTTGTTTCTGGGTAAGGTTTTGAGGTTTTTTGTTTGTTTAGTGCTTTTGCTTTTGTTTTGTTTTGCATTTCTGTTCAACTAATGTTAGGTTATTACTTCTGACAACTACTATGCCTGAAGTGTCTTTCAAATGTAAGTATAGTTTGAACTCAAAGTGAAAAACTTATAAGACAGCTTATACATAGTACTATTGTATCAATCCATTTTTGCAGAAGGGATGGTTCTTTTACAGATCCCCCAAATGAAATCAAGAAGGAACTGAGTAGATGGTTTGGGAAAAAGAAAACTTTTTTCTTATATGTGCAGGAGGAAAAGTTAGAAATATAGAAAAGGATGAAGAAATAAGCAAGGGGTACCAAAAGCAAAGATAGTTACCATCATGCATCCCGGTGATGTCTCGCTGATCCTGAAGGTCTTGATTGGTAGGGAAGCGTCAAGCTTCCTGTTACCTCTGTGGGTTTACACCTTTTTCAGTCCCATATGTAGTCACAGTTCCCCATTAAGTTGCCATGGTTATAGCACGTTTGACTGGTGTCAGTACCCCCACGGTTAGTTACGTATGTCAGTCCTGGTCTCATGGCAACACTCTCGAGAGCAGAACTTGTGGCATTCTCTGATTATCAGCTGCTATTGTCACAGAGCTTATGTTCTTAAAGATAAGTAGGATCTTCCCGGGATAATACTGTGAAAGCACCTTGGGAAGGCAAACATGAGGATGTGCTGTTTTGGAATCCTGTCCATCAGAAGGCCCACAAAAACTTGTTCACAGTGAGCCCTAGCATCTGCTGGTTTTCGGCACAGAGTTTGTGGTCTTTGTAGATAAGCAGGGATGCCCCTGAGACAATGGTGTGAAAACATCTCAGGAAGGCAAACAATGCTGAGGCAATTAGAGGAAGACAAACTTAACTCCTCACAGCTATGCACATGGTACATAGCTGATGTGCATATTGGCATCTGTTTAAGGTTTACTTATGAAGTAGCCATGTACAAAAAGACACAGGAGGAATTCTTATATAATCATCAATTGACTACCTAGGAACTTTCTGCCTTAATGTATTTTTCAATTGTAAAATTCTCTTCTGATGTGAAACTTTCCATATTTAACTAAAAATTGGATGACTATATGATTATATGTCAGCCAATAATTGTCACCTTCCTTCCAATATTTCTTTGACAAGAAATTTCTCCAATGGGTTTGTTATTTAAAATGACTACTGGATCACACATACCAGTAATCATAATCTTTATAAGATGAACTTATCTTTTGTAAAGGTCCCATATTTGAAATGTGAGATGATATGACTGACCATAATCCATAATTACTGTATTTCAAGACAAGATGATGGCTCTTTAAGAAATATCATTTCAGATTAAAATTTTCTTAGTAATTTGGAATTCCACAATTTATTTTTCTGTGAACTCCTTTACAGGGAACTGATGAATTGATAGAAGACTTTATTATTAAAGCTATTATTTTTAATGATCTAATTGCAATACAACAAAAGTTTGTTAGTCTAGGTGCAATAATATTAACATCATATCTAATTATCTAAGTTTTATATAAAAACATTCTTGAAGGTTTTTTTTTTAAATTCTCTAACTAGATATTACAGTATCCACACCTTTTCTCTGCATTATACTCATCCTTCCAATGCATCCTGAGTTCTAAGACTGGGGGAACTGATCTTCCTCAAGATGAATGGGGACTGAGAGTTTCCAAGAGTAGTAAGGAGTAGTAAGTAGTAAGGAGTTCTCTTTGGAAGGGATGGCCTTGATGGAGGGAGTTTGTTCCTCATATTCCTTATGTCTAATTTGGGTTATTTTAATGTGTTTTTCTGACATGTTTTCCACTTGTCCACACTTTCTGCACTTTAGATAATAGTCAATATAGTAACCTCAGACACAATTAACACACAGGGTCAATAATTCTTACGTAAAGACTATATTTCTTAGACATTTTCATACATAATATTCACAGAGCAAAGCTAAAACATTTTATGCCATAGTTACTTAACCATTTCACAGAATCACAGAATACCCTTGGTAGGAAGAGACCTTCAAGATCATCTAGTCCAACCTTTGACCCAACCCTGTAAGGTCACGACTGGTCACTGATGTGGTCCCTGACCACCAGATCCACACACCATTTAATTACTGCCAGAGATGGTGACTCCACCATTGTCCTGGGCAGGCTATTCCAATGTTTGATAATCCTTCCAGTGAAGAAATATTTCCTAATACCCAGCCGAAACCTCCCCTGTCACAGCTTGCATCCATTTCCTCTAGTTCTGTTGTTTGTCACCAGGGAGAAAAAGCTGTCCTCCTCATTCCAACCTCCTTTCAGGTAGTTGCAGAGAGTAGTAAGGTCTCCCCACAGCCTCCTTTTCTCCCGACTGAAAAATCCCAGGTCCCTCTGCTGCCCCTCACAGGACATGCTCTAGGCCCTTCACAAGCCTCATTTGTCAGCTTCTATAACTGAAACAAGATAAAATCAACTCAGGGCAAGCCAGGTCCAGACACTCTTCTACAGACAGTCTTTAGGTCCCAGGTTTTTAGATCAATACAAAACCGCTAGTGATAAAATGCCATCCTTTTTTGGACATCAGTGTATACACAACAAAATACTGCCCATAATATCATCAAATATTCAAATTATCTCAATCTTACTTGTTACTCCTCTCTTTATAAAATGATACTTTTGTGCTTTGTGTATCTGCTTTACAGTCAAACAATACTGAATTCTTGCCCACGATGAACCCTATGTCCTTTTCTGAATGAATACTTTCCAGAACACAGTCCTGCAATCTACCTATAGAATCCAGATAACTTAGTTTTCTGAGTCTGCTTTTATAGTCAGCCAAGCTGAAAATAAAGATCATTGAAACATGTTATTCCTGTTCTGTAAAAGGTTCTGTTATTTCAAAAACTATAAACCTGAGTCAGCACATAATATTTCATGAAAAAGTTTATGCCACATTAAAAAAAAAAAAAAAAAAAACACAAAAATGTAGAAGAAACCCCCAAACCAAAAACCTCAGGCCTCTCCTCATTCCCATTTTTCTAGTTTCAAACAAAATAGCTCTAGTAGAAAGTGCTTTAGTAAAAAGTGTCAGTGAAACATAGGTTTACTTACCATTCAGTCAGGTTTGTGTCATTCTCAGATCTTAACAGCTGCAAGCCAGTCTCCAGAATTTTTTTTAGAAATACTGAGTAACACCAATTACTGATTATGGTATATCCTTTTACAAATTCAATGTTTGCCATTTTCTGAGTTTGTTCATGAACTAGATCTTAATTCATGATACACATTATGTCACCATGTGATAACTGACATTGCAATACAATTATAAAGACTAGTAGTAACAAAAGAAAAAATAGACACACATACAATTAAAGTAAAAGAAAATATTTCAATTAATCTCAAAGGTTAATTTATGCTGTAGAAATGAAATATAGAATAGAATAGAATAGAATAGAATAGAATAGAATAGAATAGACCAGGTTGGAAGAGACCTTGAGATCGAGTCCAACCTATCGCCCAACACCATCAACTAAACCATGGCACCAAGCACCCCATCCAGTCTCCTCCTAAACACCTCCAATGATGGTGACTCCACCACCTCCTCGGGCAGTCCATTCCAATAGGCAATCACTCTCTCTATGAAGAATTCCATCCTAAAACCCAGTCTAAACTTCCCCTGGTGCAGCTTGAGACTGTGTCCTCTTGTTCTGGTGCTGGTTGCCAGGGATAGAAGAAATCTTAGGAAAAAAAGGAAATTTTAATCTTTTTTTTTTTTCTTTTACTTAAGACTATCTTTTTCTATCAATAGAAGTTGATGAGCACTCAAAAGTGTAAAAGACCATTTAGGCACCTCAGTATGTCTGACATTTCACACTGGTATTTGAAGATACCATTTTGTTCAATAATATAAAATAATATTTTAAGTTGTGAAAAATTGGAACCAGTAGAAGGATGACTGGTGGTAAGAAGTAGGCAATTTTCACTCATGTCCTTTATTTGAAACACAGGAGAGGGTTTTGTTTTAATTTTATGCTCAGGAACAGGCTGTGAAGAAGGAGCAAATTCAGCTTAAGATATGATTTCTGCCCAAGAAGTTAGTTAGGCAGTAAGACATCTGCCTAGAAAAAGGTAAGTTTGTGTCTTCTCATTCATTCAAGTCTAAACCAGATATTCTACCCTAGAGAAAAATCCTGTTGTAAGGGGAAAATTAACTATTGACTTCAGGCTTAAATAGATCCTATCAAATTGATTCTAGAATCCTTTTCCCAGTTTGTGAACTATCTCTACTGAAGACATTTAAATTTTCGTTTCTGATTGCCTAAACATGTGAGATAGAGTGGGAAAATGAAAAAAACCACTATACTACTGGATTCCTAACAGAATTTGTAACATTTTATGTCAGAGCTATCACCTAATTTTCTACTGCCTGAGAACTTGACAAAGAATTTTATTTGGAGGAGAAAGAACCCTCTAAGGCAGACTAAGTTAATCCATAGAGAATATTGATTTCACTGTACATCTGCTTTAACAGTGCATGCCTAATATTGGGTTATGTCGCCACTTTTTCATACAAACATAATATTCATTGGCCTATAGTTCTTTACTCTCATTTTTCTTCACTCACTGAATACTCAGGTGAAATTTTTATATCTGTGTTCAACATTCTAGATGTCTAAACCATGCAGGCCCACAACAGTTAACAGAAGCACATCTTTAAGAACAGAACAGAAGTCTACAAGATGATGAAAACAAAGTCACTAAACTCAAAATTTAATCTAGGTAAAAGCAGATATTTTTTTCTTTAAACAATAACCACTCCTGGAGTATCATGAATTTACCAGTTGTCTGAGGAGTCTCTCATTTTGTTTTGATTGGTGGGTTTTGATTTGCAGATGTTGAGTTTTTTGGGTTTTCTTTCCCTTTTTCCTCTGCAACTCATTATGAATTCTGTTCTTCATTGTTAAACCTGGAAGAATATTTCTGTAGTAATGTTAAGAAAACTTGCAACCCTTGCAAAGGAAGTGTCTGTTATTTTGTAGGACATAATGGGAGTCATGTTCAGTCTATAATCTGACAAGCTATTTTATATATCACTTTACATGGTTGACTGAGTCTGAGGATGGTATTCTCTAACTGGTCAATGGGCAATGTCCAGCAATGATTTTTTTGCAAAGATATTTCCCATTCTCCTGCCAGAATATCTTAGCTAGGAATTCCACTAATGCTGGTGCAGGTGCTACACCAAAAGGTACTGCTCATTTTGTTATCTTCAGTTGGCAGAAAATGTACATCACTTGCATGCATAACAAGCAGTAACCATGACTGGTTGCAGAACTGTGAATCTATTATGCAGTCGAAATTCTTCATCTCAGATGGAGCAGATTTCATTCTAAACTGTTAAATAATTTCATGACATCCATGTAAACAATTTTGGAATTAATTTTTTAGAAATGTGACTTGCATGTTGCTACATTTACATATTTGTATATCATAACGAATAATGCACCACAAATGATTATTTTTCCTCTTGATTTACAGCACTATGAAGTTCAGAAATGTTTAATTAACTTTGTGTTTTAAATAGGCTGAATATTGCATATGCTGTCTTCAGTGTAAGTGTACAGAACTAAGTGGTTATATTCATTGCAGTAAAGTAAGCACTGACTCATAAAGTAATGGATAAAAAATCCTCACAACAACATAGGAGGAACATGATTAAACTATAGAGCTTCTCTGAATTCTGGATGATATTAAAACAAAATTAAAATTGTAATTACTCCAACTTTTTGTTATTGAGGGGCAGAAGCCTCAGATTTTTTCATCCAGGAAATGCCTCTTTCTAGAAGCTGATTAATCCGGTAAAAGGTTACTTGCGTTTTATTGCCCGGAATGTTACTAAAGGAAGTTCCTATATTTATCTACTTATTCTTGATCAGATAGAAGTAGCTTCTTCAATAGCCAGAACTGAAGTGATACTGGTATTTATCATAAATAATAAATGCTTCAGTGTATGTGAAGGGAATTATATTTCTATGTTAGGGCAGTACATAGTAAGTTTATCAGAATTGCGGAAAGTTTTTTTTTTCTAATTATTATCCCACATATTTTATTATATAATATTTAGTATTTATGAAGCAAGTGATAAGGCCATGATCTTCTGCCAGAGTGTTGTGAAGTAATGAAGAACAACCTTAAGAAAATTGCATGTATCCTAGAAGTACCTGCTCCTAAGATTATTTTGTGCAGTCTTCAACAGCTTCATTTTAATAGTACTCCAGAAATTCAATACTATAAAAATCTAATTTCCTCCTGGGAAAAAGAAGTGAAGGTGCAAAGAGTGGATTTCACAATAACAGACAGGTTTGAAGATGTTTTACAAGACAAAATGTGTAAAGTTTCCTCATTGTGCTTGAACTTTCTCTGGTTAGTTGTTTGTCTTGTAAATGAGCATTGTTTGGCAGAGATCATGAACTGAGCATTTCAATGCAATCAGTTTTATGGAAAATTATATTAAAGTGCAGGAAAATGGGATGCTGAACAGAAAATGTTGTCAATCTAGTTGTAGTAAATATCCTCGATGCTCCCTGAAGTTCTATTTACCATATTCTTATGATACACATTTTAAGAAACAAATCCCTGTGAAATAGAATTGCATAGCATATAAAAATGGGCTTTGAAAAGGTCTCCATCAAACTGTCATATAACTGTCATATAACATGTAACTGTCAAACTTCCTGACCTAAACTGTCAGGGCTTAGTTCCCTATGGGATGTTGACTCATAGCCATGGAGGAAATTTCAGGACATTCTTGTCTTGGCCCACAGTGCCCAGTAAGTTAAGAACAGACCTAGAAATGGTAGATGGTTCAGCCATCAGTCTGGATCAATATTATGGTGATGAGACAGGGCTGAAGATGAAGCTAGGAGGTCAGCTTGAAGGTCAGTGTGAGAACTGGAACTAGTGATCACTGAAGGGGTTCACCATTAATTTAACCTGATCGGTTAAACACCAAGGCCAGTTTTGCCTCCATGCAGGATAGAGACCAATTCCAACCAGCACTGGGAACAGAGAGGGCAAGACCAGGAACGAGGAAGACCAGTCATCGGGGTGGACAATAGAGAGGACACCTCTTCAGAGACTCATCAGGATAGACAATCAGAGAGGTCACTTCTCCAGAGACTCATCAATGATGGACAACCAGAAGAGCCAACTCCCCATCAGAGATCCGTTCAGTGTTGGATAAAAACTGATTGGACTCAGAGTTACATTGCTCTAATTAAGACCCTGCAATAGACTTAGTGGTTGTTGTATGGTTGTATAACATGGTTCGAAAAAAATGTCTGTATAGTTAACTACGTTTTTGTCTGCTATAGGGAGCACATGTAAAGGCAATTAAGTAATAATCATTCCCAGCTTATTAAACACAGAACTGCCCAATGGCATCAGGGTGGAATGTCCTGGATGAGGCATTAACAAACATTATTATATTTCTGGCTTATCAATTTGATCAAAAACTGTATCATCAATACTGTACTCTGTGAATCATGCAAAACCACAAGAGAAACTCATGGAAGTTTCCTTCCAGATCCACAATTAATGTTACTTTGTTCATTGAACAACTCTGTTTCTTAGAATATAGTCTATGGCTATTTAGGCCAAAATGCCAGTGAGGAGCATCAGCTTCTGCTACATATCCATTTAACTGCAGATTAATTTATGTACAAATAAAATACTGCATACTCAGTGTGCAGTCTGCACTGCAGTTAGCCTTACTTGAATGGATTAAGAATGGTGTATGTAAAATCCAATGATTTGTACTAAATATTGCAGAGGATTCTAACCTCTGATATCACAACAGTATTAAATGTGCCTCAGTTTAGTTTTGCTACCTGATATGAGAAGTAAGGTCCAAAGGTTTTTAGTCTGCTCTTTGCAATAAAATGGTGCTGTGATGTATTGCTTCTCTCATGTTAGATGGAAATCTCATTGACATCAAGGCAGATGCACTGTACAACGTCTGAACTAGAGACATAGCTCACTCTATTTGCATTCACTACACTGGTCAAAATTATTTGATCAAAATTCTCTGCTCTCAGTAAAGCTACAGGTTTATTTTCCCCTCTGTATGATGCTGATAATATGTCACTCTTACACATCAGCATATCATACTACTCTCTTACTAGTCACTAAAGACAGATATGTTTTAAATAAGCTCTTATTTGGACCAACAATCTGTTTTGAAGCACAGTATCTTTTGGGGTAAATTTCCAGAGTCTCACACTATTATTTTTACCATTTACATAGAAAGCTATAGACACAGTTAGTTCACAAGGAAATGTAATATTTTGAACTTAATAGATCTTAAATTTGAAACTTGTAGAAAGAAGAATCAAGAAAGTCAAAGTGTAAGCTTTTGTTTCCTGTAATTTAGATGTCTACTGGTACCTTCCTCAGAGACAAATATTTTGGATCTTTTTAAATATCAAATATCCTTAGTACTCTTCAGTTGCTTTTGAGAGAGAAAGGCAAAGCAATTCAGAATTGATGCTCAAATGGTTGCATACTAAAAATTTCTTTTACACTGAAATATAAACACCTCTTGCATAAGAGGTGAGTGGAGGGTACATTGTAACTCTGGCTAGTGTTGAGCATATAATGATTCACTGATTCTGGGAGTGAGAGTTCTATGCTCCATCTGCCATACATTACATTGTTAGTCACTACTTGAGATAGAAATCTCAATTTAATTTGTCAGGAAATCGAACTGCAGGGAAAGAGAAAACCATAGCAGAGATTTTTAGCTGCTCATTCTCTCTAACAAGCTTATTGAATATTTTAATGGAAAAAAGAGAAAGTTTGTAGTTTGGAGGAAAAGAGAAGCAGTAGTATCTCCATTTTTCATATTTTTAAGATATGATTAGCAAAATCCTGAATGACCCATTCAGCCACTGACACTAGCTCTTTTTTGAGCAGGATATTGGACTAAGTAGTACCAGTGAATTCTTCCAATCTATGTTGTGTAATTTCCTGTCACAGTCCATGCTGTGAACCAGAATCTAGGGGTATTCCTAATAAGGTTAGTTCAGGGAGAGACTGAAACCAGGCAACAGCCACAAAGATTACCAGAGGGCTGGAACACCTCTCCTGTGAAGAAAGGTTGAGAGAATTGAAGTTGTTCAGCCTGGAGAAAAGAAAACTCCAGGAACACATAGCTGTGGCATGGTTTTAAACTGAAAGTAGAATACATAGAATACATAGAATAAACCAGGTTGGAAGAGACCTTCAAGATCATCGCGTCCAACCCATCAACCAATCCAACTCCGCCCAAGCAACTAACCCACGGCACCAAGCACCCCGTCAAGTCTTCTCCTAAAAACCTCCAGCGATGGCGACTCCACCACCTCCCCAGGCAGCCCATTCCAATGGGCAATCACTCTTTCTGTATAGAACTTTTTTCTAACATCCAGCCTGTATCTCCCCTGGCGCAGCCTGAGACTGTGTCCTCTTGTTCTGGTACTGCTTGCCTGGGAGAAGAGACCAACATCCGTCTGTCTACAACCTCCCTTCAGGTAGTTGTAGAGAGTAATAAGGTCACCCCTGAGTCTCCTCTTCTCCAGGCTAAGCAACCCCAGCTCCCTCAGCCTCTCCTCGTAGGGCTTATAGTAGATAGATTCTGATAGTAGATATAGTAGATATAGTAGATAGATTCTGATTACATAGAGAATAAACTTTTTATTGTGAGGTTGAAGAGATACTGGAATATGTTGCCCAGACAAGCTGTGAGTGCCCCATCACTGGAAACATTCAAAGTCTTGGTGGGTGGGGCTCTGTGCAGCCTCACCTAGTGAAAGATGTCCCAGTCCAAGACCAAGGCTTGATCTAGATGGTCTTTAAAGGTACTTCCCAATCCAAAGTATTGTACGATTCTGTAACTACTTAGTAGTAGCCCACACTGCTTAGAACTAACTGTTTTGCATAGCAGAATTGCTTTGGAGAATCTTAACTAAAGCAATTAAATGATCTAGTTGCAGGTTGGTGTTCAGGACTGAAAGAAAAAGACAGTGATATATGCTCACTAAGTAGGGGACACTGTTCAGGAAAGGCAACTGCTGATGAATGACCAGCATAAGCTGCTACCTACAACTTGCAAAGCAGCTAACTGATTAGAATGATATACTATGCAAAAGGCAGTATGTGTGTGTTAATGCCCTGGTGATGTGGAACGTAAAACCTTCCCACCTGCAAAACAGTGTTCAATACAGCATGCTGTGAGACACCTGAGGATGAAGGTGTATTGCAACTGGAGGAAAGAATTGTCTCCACATCTGTTGAATACAGAAAGCTGGGAAACTAGTTACAGATGTGGAAGGAGAGAACATAAAAAGAATTTGACAAAGATCTTTGGTAAGGACACATTTTATATGCATTTTAAACTAAGATTTTATTTCTTGTAATGCACACATGAAATTTACACAACATAACAGTTTCTACCTACTAAAGGGTATAGATTAGATTTTGCTCATATCTTGTCTATCCATTTTTTTACTGTGATTAGAGAACTACTCATTTATCTTTTGGTGTCTTTCAGTGAAAAATAATTGCCTGTCCTATGTTTTTGCTTTTTTTTTAAATGTCTTTTACACCTCATTTTAGGCTTTAAATTCATACATTAAAAACACCAAGCATATGGAGGTATTAATGCATAAACAAAACTCATTAAGTGCCCTTGCTAGATATATGGAACTTAAAGTATATATCACTGTCTAAAATTCCTGTCTTTGTTTTCCCCTTTTTCATGTTTGACTCCACTAGCAAGTAAGCACCACTTACCCACTCACCCACACCTCCCTGATGGGATGTGAAAGAGAATCAGAAGAGCAAAGGTGAGAAAACTCATAGCTTGAGATAAAAACAGTTTAACAATTACAATGACATAAAATGATAATAAGAAGAATAAATTTTAATGAAAAAAAGGAAAATAAGAGAGAGAAATAAAACTCAACAGAGAGAAGCAAAACAAATGAAAACAGTTGCTCACCACCAAGTAACAGATTCCTATCCAGTCATAAGCATAAGTTGGCCCTCCCTGCCAACATTCTCCTTAGTTTTATTGCTGACCATGATATCATAAGGTATGGAAAGTTTCTTTGTCCACTTGGGGTCAGTTGTCCCAGCTGTGTCCATTTCCACATTTTTTTGCACCCCTAGCTTATATGTTGGTGGGATGCTTTGAGAAGAATAAAAGACCTTGACTCTGTGTAGCCACTGCTCATCAATAACAAAAACAGCTCTGCATTATCGACACTGTTTTCAGCACAGATCCAGCCCAATCCTACCTACTATGAAAAAAATATACCGTATCCCAGCCAAATCCAGCACAGCCTTTCCTTTCCTTTTCTCTTATGACCCCCTGTTCTGCATGGAGAATTTTCACTCATATAAGATTAGGTAGGAAATTAGAAAAATATGAAGTTCAAATACATGAAACATTGTTCACTTGCCAAATATGCTGATTTGACGGGCATATATCATCATATGGAAGCTTGCTTATGCATGCAAGTAGGAGCTGTCATTCTGTCCTTGCCAACACTTCCTTGCTACCTGTTCACTGAGAGTTGCTTACTTTTATCTAGAAGCAAACAGAAATAAGAAAGACTAACAATATTTTTACAAAATGTCAATCCTGATTTTACTATGTAGAATGTAATCTTTGTTTCTGTTGGAAATTAATATTTGCACAGACATTTTTAATCCACACAAATCTCCAAAGAAGCCCTCCTTTCTGTGAATATAGATATCTTTGTGTGAACAACTGTATTTGTTCTGGAAATGTCCACCTTGTTGTCCTAGTTAAATAGATGTGTGTCATTTGGGAGGTGGGCAGAAAACAGGAGAATGTTTTAAATTCATTGGCTTTCTTTGATATGGAGAACTGCACAATCATTTTAACAGAATTAGAAGAGCAGAAAGGAGAGCTGATTGTAACACTCAATGAACAAAACAAGTCTACTATCAAGATCTATCTTTTGGCATTTAATGTGTGTTCAACTACCATAGCATGTGGAAAGGCAATGTCTATATAAAGATGCTTTGCATTTCAGGTGGCACTAAAATGCAAAGCTGTTTTTCAAATGTCTATGTCCAAAGTACTGTAAGACTTTCATTTAAATTTAGAGGATATTTTTTTGTGGTCTTTTTAACACGACAAGGAAGCAATTTAGCTGTCTCATTGATTTCTCCTTTTGTCAAGCTACCCATTTATCAATATTAAATCCTTCACAAACCTCATGCCAAAGACAGCATAGCATGCTCTCTGAGGTTTACACTATGGGTACTTTGACTGTAGCTTCCAGAGAAAGGAACTGAGGGAAAAGCCAGGGAATTAGAGTGAAAATATTCCAGTCCCAAAGAGTTCTGAAACACAGAGCTTCTTTTTACTTTGGACTTTATTTTTAGGGTTACCTACTTTTCTTCTTATTGCCTTCATGCTTTGGTCACATAACTATGTAAAACTAGTGTGTAACTTAGATATCTCATGGTTTCTAACTGAAAAAGGAAATGTATAACTTTATGTTAAAGATGGATAGATTGTCTCCTACTTCAGCAACTCTTTCTACATGCAACTTTGAAACTCCTGTACCCAAGATGAGTATGCCACCTTACTGGCTCCATACTCAAAGAAAAGTTGTTAAAAGCTTTGCTCCCCATATATGACCAAGTCTTCTGGATTCTTCTCAATTTTCAGATCATATGGTATCTAATCACAGGACATCAAGGAGTTGAGGGCAGTAATAGGCCTCAATGGCCCTGACCTCTGGGACTCACGAGGAGCCCCATCTCATCCCTCCTGGAGCCATCATTTCCTTTCTCAGTGAGACCACAGGAGGGCCAGCCCCCAGCTCCCCACATCCCTGCCCTGCCTGGACATTGCCTTGCCACCTGGTAACCACCCATACACCTATATCCAGGCCCAGCCTCAGCCCAACCCTGTCCCTGTGGAGAAAAACAAAGATTGATTCTAAACAAATTTCCTTGGTCAGATGTGAGATCTACTATAGCAAATATCTCTCACATTGTTTTCTCTCACTCACTCCAGCCTCAGTCTGTCTGACTTTTCATTTCTTGGCCAGAGTGAATGCAACTGACCCTGGACTGAAACTGATAAGCTAAGATAAACTAACTTTCTTAACTATTGCTTTGAACTAATGATTTTCCCTTAATATCCTTTTCTCTCTCCTTTTTCACCTAATTAACTACTAGGGGAAAGGGAAGCAGGGAGAGAGAGGTTTGGGGGGAACCCAAGGTGGGATCCTCCTGCAAGGGGGATTTTTCCTATGTTGTGTTCTTTCCTGTAAATTCTTGTATAATACTGTAAATACTGTATATTTTGTATATATTCAATGCATTTCATTATTGCTTGTAAAATACAGCCTTCATTCACTTCTACGACTGGGTTAGCTGTGCTTTATTGTTGGTGCTTGTGGGCTAAAGCATCACACCACTACAACATGAAAACATAAATCATGAATAACCATGTCTCTGTCTACCCTACAAGATTCCACATCTTTGCTATGCTTCCCTCTTTATAATGAATGAGACATTTATGGCATGGGATACACCTGTGAGCCAGCTCATGTCAGCTGCTCTGGCTGATTCAAAACTGCAAATGGTCTGCAGACTGTGGCTGGTCTGTGACTCTGTCCCAGATTTAAAAAAAAAAAAAAAATAAAATAAAATAATTATTTACAGAGCCTGGAATTAGCTGATAGTATTGAAAGACGTACTTTGTATATCTACTTTGTACATCTTTCCCACTCCCAGAGTTAACACCAAGGAGAGATTACACAGAATACTATTTCCCCTTGGCCATTAGGTGTCTTCTTTTTAAAAGCCCATTAATTTGGATCAACAGCTAAACTGCTTGTACAAAAACAATATTTCTGCTTGTTATTTTCTTGTGCCACATAAGACTACTGACGATGGCTAAATCAAGGCCCCCAGAATCTATTTCAATTTTGACCTTTACATCCTGTGAACTACTGCAATTTTCAGTTATCTATCGACTTTCTAGGGTTATATTGTGGTTACATGATCCTGGAAAATACTGAAGAAATGAAGAATGTTTTGCTTCAAATGGGATAGCTATTGCAATTACAACATAAAGCACATTATATCAGACAGGAAAAATCATACCTCCATTTTTAGTATCTTATGAAGACTTGCAATACAGTTGGAATTTTCTTGTCTTGCTGAAATACAAGAAATATTGGCTGTTTTGAAGCATGATTTTTACTGTGCATCTAAAGCAAATACGTATTGTAACATTACAAGTATGCCCCTAATTCGAGGCATTTAACATCATGCATAGTACTGCTTTTGGTAACAGAGGTATTTAAAGTTAATATCATCCTGCATTTCTTTTAATTGTCAGACAATAAAGATTGCGCACTTGGAAGAGGTCTGTGAGCCATTACAGAGTTTAATTTGGTGTTTTAACATTCTATAAAAGCACAGTCCTTAGGGATTCTGACATAACTGAAGTTAATTTCTAATGTTAGTGAATTCAATTTGTGTGCAGTTTTGGTTTGTTTTTATGAGGAACAATTGCAAGACAATTATAAAATGCATAAAGAGAATGTAAGAAAAAACCAAACTGTAATATTAATTCTCCCTCTTTATATTTAAATAGCAATGTTGACTAAAGTCTATGAAATAAAAATAGACATTGTGCAATTTGTACACCCTCTTAGATGTTTTAGAATAGCAATCAATTTATTTTTAAATGTATTTTAATGAAGAAAACCATCTAGACCTACTCAAATATATCCAGGACATTATCCTTTTTATATAATTGAAAAGGCAGTTGATTGAGCACATAAGCTTCTGATATATGGCTTGATTTTAATGATTGCATACAGTGAAATGAAACTGTGTTGAATGTTATGTGACTGGAATGTGTTGTGAAACTCTTTCTGTTCAGTTAGTTTATACCAGTATGCTGTAAGCTTCAGATTAAATCAATTTAGACAACAACAACCAAACAGAAAGAAACAAAAATACTGTACTTTGACATACAGAGATAGCTAATTCTTATCTGCACTTTACCCCTTTACCCTTAATAACTCTTTTTAAAAGAATAAAAAAAAAAAAAAAAAAAAAGAAGGAGATCCAGAATTAAAAGTAACTATTAAAAACTGAAGAATGCTACAGTAACACATACAAAGAAAATATGAAAGAGAAGGGCTTGGCAGAAAATTACACTTTGTCGCCATAAATAAATCCAATCTACACTGCTGCTCAGTCATAAATTTCTTGCAGGAATTTGGTAACATACTATTTTAAAAGAATATTTAAGTATGTAGATTATGTGTTGTTAAACCATCGAGATATCTTATTGTTCTGGTTGGAAAAGACCTCTAGGATGATCAGCTCCAACTGGTGACCTAACTCCACCATGACCGTTAAACCATGTCCCAAAGTGCTACGTCCACATGGTTTCTGGACACTTCCATGGATGGTGACTCCAGAACCTCCCTGGGCACCCTGTTGTAATGCCTGACCACTCTTTCAGTAAAAACAAATCTCCTAATGTTCAGTCTAAATCTCCCCTGGTACAATATCAGACTATATGCTCTCATTCTATCACCTGATACTAGGGCAAAGAGACCAACCCCCACCTCACCATGATCTCCTTTCAGGTAGTTGTAGAGAGCACTGAGGTGTCCTCTCATCCTCCTCTTATCCAGACTAAACAATCCCAGTTCCCTCATCCACTCCTCATAAGACTAGCTCTCTAGAATGTTCACCAGCTTCATTATTCTTCTTTAGACATGCTCCAACATCTCTGCATCCTTCTTGTAGTGAGGTGCCCAAATATCCTGAGATTCAACTTTTTGTATATGTCATACTGTTATCTCTAATTTTGTTTTTATGGAAATAAAAGAAGGAAGGAGAAATAGGTGGTCTCCCAACTTCCTTGACATGGTGTGTTATTCTGCACTTTGGATTTATAGACTTAAGTAGTTATATAAAAAAATATGGATTTGGGAATAAAGCTTGTTTAATAATCTGCTACACATTGACCTACATATCATCTGGATAGGGCCACAGGTTTTTTCCATAGAAAAAGTTCCGACATTCCATTCATAATCATTTTTGTGAAACTGCAAAGTGACAGGAATCAGACCTAAGTTGTTAAGTATGGGGTAATCAACCTCAGTTTCTCAAAAGTTTCACAAGGATTTGGCAGAACATGATCATGTGTCAATGAGTTTACCTGAAATTACACTTCTTGCTTTCAATTCTTTCCAAAGGCAAGTAAGCATCATTAAAGCACTTTATAAGAAGATGATATCATTCAATCTTTACTTTTTGTGCTGCTATGATGAGTTATTGTTATTGTCTTGACCCAGTGTCCCAAGGCAACCCTGGACAGTGGAGAGGTTGAGCTAAGATTCAAAAATTTCCCTTGGAGTAAATCAGGGTGAACTGACACCAAAAAGCTGATGAGTTAGGTTTATTAGAGTGAGTGCCTTAAGGATGCTTGGTTGGACCAGAGCAGAGGGAAAATGGGAAGAAAAAGGAGAGGAAAGAGAGAGAGAGAGAAAGAGAGAGAATTAAGAAGAGGTAAAAAGGAAGATGTCACCACTCTTTGGATCCAGGGATATTTTCACAGGCAAAGTCCAAGTCCTTCAGTGGTGGATGTACATCCCAGCAGTGTCTTTTTTAGTAGATGTAAGAAGTGGATCTCAGAAGTTGTGGTCATTTTATATTCTTTTGATAGGGAGGGATTGGTCTCTCAAAATCACAGAGGTGTGCAAAGTGAGGTGTGCAAAGTGAGTTATGCAGAGAGCTGAACATTTTAGTGCAATGTCTGCCATTGGCCTTCCCATGGCGCTGCTGCAGTGGTTTTAAAATAAGGAAAGAGGGAATATCCACCTCTGCAGAAGCTTCCCTTTTTCTTGATTAAGCCATCTGCCAAGCCAGTGGCTATCCTCCAGATTTAATAAGGCTATCACCCTGTCTATTCAAGACCAGTTTTGTCACACCTTGTTTGAGACAATAGAGTCATTACGGGCTATCAGCCCAGTTCTGCCACACACATTTTGAGACAAATTAGGCTATACAGTTATAATAGTCAAATCTGAACATTAGGGAAGTTGTCCAAGTAGCACGTTAAAGGTAAATGTAATTTGATTTCTTGTAGCCCATAAGCTTAAATAACTATTTCTGTAATTAATAAAAGTTGAGCAAATAACCCTGGGACTACTAAAGTTTTGAGTTAACAGACATGACTGACTACATTCCTGAAATTCACATCCAAGCTAATATGAAAGACCAGTTACAAAGACAAAATCTCCACCGTATCTTACTATTCTACATGACCCAATCGTTTCTGAGTTGCTTTTGAGTTCAGGGTATTTTATTTTTTTGTTAATTTTTAAAAATGTATTTCACATATAACTCATTCTACTGCCCTAGCAGCTACAAACAGCAACTGCACATAGGGAGAACTGTTTAAACTATCATTCTTGCTTGTGGCCGTTTGACACTGTGCCTTTAAGAAAGGGGCACACTGGCTAAATGTTTATAAAATATTTTGGTATTCTAAACGAATTTCATTGGTAGGATTGTGGGAGGTGAGATTGGACCCAGGGGAGCTGGGAACTTTCTCTCAGTCTTCCTTCGCGGTCCCTCTCGGCTGGATCTGCTTCTGGGATTCTGGCCAACTAAGATAAGATACTAACTCCCTGTGCCAGGCCTTTCTTCCTTTCCTGCCCTGTTAACCGTCCACATTGCTGAAGAAATGCACGTGAAATTCTAGGATGTCACTTGGTCCAAAGTAGTCAAACTCTTCACAGATGTTAACAAAGTATGAGGCAACATCACTTGCAAATCTCACGAACACCATCATTAGATGCTGGTTATTTCTTATTTCCCAGATCTGCCTGTGTTTCAGTGAACTCTCTTGGAATTCAGATGGAATCCACATCTTAATTCTAAATGCTTAGAATGTATACTTATATCTGAGTTAGGTACTGCAGGCTATCATTATAATCAGCTAACCATTACTGTCAAGGGATAGATATGGATACATTTAGGGAATGATTCATTTAATCCTAAAGCAGCTGCCTGAAATAGGGTAAAGTTATTACTCTCCAGAAGTACATTTTTTTTTTCTTTCTATTGATCATAAGGGAAGACTATGATGACTAGTTCAGAATAAAGCTTAAAGTTTAATGATAATACATTTGCACACCTGATGCTTTAGAAATGTTGACAGACTGAGTCGAGTAGGGCAGAAAATATGTAGCTGAAATCAGGGTATGGGTAACTAGAAAACCCTGTTAAAATCCCCAAAGGAAAGTTGAAGTCTGAAGTTGAAGTTTGAGAATTAATTTGAATCGCTTTTAAATCACTGAAGGCAACGTTTGCTTTTTTTCTTTCAGCTTTTTTTCTTCAACTAATCAATAAGGTGTTAATTGTCACTGTGTTTAGTGTAATCACAGGGAGACTCAGTTTCATCTGCTTGCAAACAATAAATTATTTGGAAGTTGTTTTGTGTTTCTTCTTCACCCAAACATTGAGCTAGAGAATTCTGCAGCTGTCATTCTTATAGGCACAGCCTGAACTGTCACACATTTTTTTCACAAGTCAAGGATTTGATGTAACTTATTCAATTTCTCATTCATTTTGTCAATCTATAAAGGAGCCAAGACCACGTTATGTTAGAATGCAGTGGACAGGTTAAATACTAGGGAATCCTTCAGCCTATTGGGATTTTAGAAATATGTATGAATTTCTTATATTTTTGTCTCAAATTAATATACTTATTTTATCTAATCTCAAAACGAGAGTCGGGGTGTAGGGTAGAGACCTGGAAAAATAGGAACAGTACATTTTTCCTGCTTAATTATAATGCTTTACTGAATCAATATGTTGGTCAAGAAGAATCAGGATGTTGGGCTAAGGCTCTAGCTACAGTTCTGTTTCTTTCATTGCTTACTCCCTGGCAGCTTGCTGGGGCACTGGGCTTAGGAAAAATGTGAAGCAGGAAAATAACAACTCTTTGAAGAGATGCTTTTATTCTACACTGCAATTAACTCAAATCTGACATTTCTCATCACAACCTGAGCATAATGATTTCTAACAATATCAAAATTTAGTTTAATTAAATGAAAGAAAATTATTCTGGGTAGCCACTGCAAACAAACCAACCAAACTACCTGCAACCCTGGTGAATTCTCACTTCAGTGCATAGCTAGTTTAATCTTTAGATAGAATAATAGAATTACATTCAGCTCTATGCTAGTGGTACATGAATGAACGTTATTTTCTGTCATTGCTATAGAGCAAAATACAAAAGAATTACAAAAGCAACACCACAGCTGTTCACAGTGAGACCTAGGGACCTTGACAGCTATGATCTTCACCCAAGCACTGCTCAAGAAGTTTTCTCTTTTCTCACTGAAGACACATTTCCCTTTCTTCCTTCCAGTCTCTTCTACTGCTGTAGGTTTGCACAATCCTTGTCCAGATGATGTCAGAAGCTGATAGGTTTTAACCAAAATCACCTCCCTTTGACATATATCTTTTCTTTTTCATCCATTTATATAAGAAGGAAGAAGACTGTAAGCATATGTGGAGGGAAAGTGCTCCTATATTAGTTCTGGTCAAGGATATTTTCAATGGTGGAAAAGTCCCAACAATTAATAAACTCTACAATTCAAGGTGAAGCTACTGATCATACTCAGTCTTGTTCAGTAACTTCCAGTACCTCATGATACGGTACTACAAATGTTATATTTGCCATACAAAAAAATTAGAGGAAAAAATAATTTATTCCCACTTGGTACAACCTCGGAGGTTTGGCCAGATGTGAAATGTTATTTTTATTTTTCAGTTATGCAGCCATCAGTTTTAATGCACAATAACATCTATGAAGATACCATTATTCATTTATAGTGTGTATACATGTGCACACTTTTCTGAATACAAGTTGCCAACTTGGTTGGCATTTGGTTTGGCAATTGATACAGTTAAGGAAATGGCTCTGCATGATATTTTATCCTCAGGAATGGCCTTGTTTGCTTGCAAGAAGAGTTAGTTTAGATTTTTGAAGCTTAGATATCTATTTTATTAACTTGCTGGAAATAGAAATTATATTGAAAGTTTTGAGTTTCTTGGACTTCAAAATGTATTTTCTTCTTTTGAATCAGTGAACATTTAGTGATGTGTTTTGCTGTGCCTCTTCAACACAGGTAGGAGAGTTCATGGCAAAAAAAAAAGAAATATGAAAGGTAAGGAAAGTCACTGTAATTTCAAGAAAAGGTATTGAGGGTAATGTCTGTTCCTAAGAACTGTAATGATTTCCCCAGTGAATAAAATAAGATTACAAATTTTGAGTGTTGATCTCTCTAAAGATCTTTGTGAAATAGATATACTTAAGAGGTTAAAGCCAACCTGCCTGTTTTCCTACAGAAGTGAGGAAAAACTAACATAACCCCTCTGGACTGAGATAACCAGAGCTGAGATAAAAAGTTTTACTGAGTCAAACAGATAATAATAATACAATGCACAGTCACCATACCTAATAATATAATGCACAATTACCTTAGCTTAGCATATTTGCAGGGAAAAATGTGCAGCACAAATCAGGAAAGAAGCAGCATAAAGCAGAAAACCAGGGAACTACACAATTCTCACCTATCTCACCACCATTCCCACAGGAAAGAGCCAACACTCAAAACCTACAAAACAAAAGCAGCAACTGGAACAGGAAGCCTCTCATGTTACAGTCTGAACTTCAAGCCCCATAATATGTTGCCTCAGCCAGCACTGTCATTTTGAAGCTGGCATGAGGCAGGATGGTTTTGAATAATATCATCAAATATTCAGCTTAACCCATGACAATAAACTGATTAAAAAGAATCATTCAAATGAAACTTAACACACAGTAAAACTGAAATATCACTTCCATTGCAATGTGATTAATAGGTAGCCCCTGAACAAGAGTGACTTGCATTTCAGCTTGTGGTTTGGTTTGGTTTTTTTTGGGTTTTTTTTGGTGGGTTTTTTACCCCTTCTTTTCTGTATGTTTCTCTTATTTTCTCTCCTTCCTTGCAATCACTAGACTACAATGCAACTTTATTTTAAATGGAAAAATAAGTTTCAGACTATATAGTAAGTAATGATATTGAGAAAAACTAGTTTAGGATTCCAGTTCTTTTATTTGAGGATGTTATGTGGTTTGACTAGACCTTTTGGGGTTCATATTCAAATTTTTATCGCAGTTTAGGCTGAAATGAAATTAGAAAGGGTGGTCTATCTAGAAGAGAAATGAAATGTGATAATATATTGTATAGAAAAGACTGAAAACATTAATGAATGAGGAAGGGATTTAATTCTGACATGTAGAAATGTCCTCAGAGATCTTCTCTGCCTGCCTGATATATGTACCTTGTTGCTATCTCAGTTCCTTGGTAGGTATTGTTTCATTGATGCACTGGTGGATTTGAGAAGATTGGTCATATTCTCACTAATCACTACACAGAAAAGTAACCCAAATAACCATTCATGAAAGCTATGAAACCTGAAATATTGAATTATAATAACAACTGAAAAAATTATAACTATTTCTAAGCATTTCATCTGCAGTGAGACAGATTTTGTCCAGGAAACTCCCTGTAACCTCAACAGACTCCATTGAATTATTTATATTTGTAGCATCATAACATCAAAGTATCTGGCTTTTGAATGCTAACTTACTGTGTTCCTAATGAGCAAGATAAAGCATAATCTCTTTTAGCAAACCATTTTACTGTTTTGTGTTGTGAATATGCTATGCTATATATAAGGATGTTCTGAAGAATTCAGAAAAAACATTACTTCAGATGTTTTATTCCGAGAAATAATGGAAAGTTGCAGTTAAATCATCCTGAATTCTCCAGGCAGCAGAAACATCAAGGCAATAGGGGGAGAGGGGGGAGGGGAAATAATTCTGACAGCCATGTCCCTGATTTCCATGATATATATATTTCAGCCAGAATTTAAAGCACTGTGGGTCAGATAGCTAATACCCTAAAGGTTTTCTTCTGTAGCTGAAATTGTAAACATCATTATCTTTTTCAAAGGAGTTCAAAGATAACAATCAATAACTTTGTGCATCTGGCACCATATGCTAATTTGCAAGGATCAATATATGTTGCAGTGAATTTGCAGTGATTTTACTGCTAATTTTAAGAAAAATTCTCACTAATTATTCTATACAATTTAAGTTAGCAGCAAGTATTTCCAATTTCTCATCATTTTAATGAGGAAACTTAATGAAGTTTATAGTGTTAATGAACAATCTAAGATAGAGTTGCTGGTAATGAAAATAAAAGGGGCTGTTAAAGAGATTTGATAGAGACAGGGCAAACTACATTATTACATATAATGACATAAAAATCTCAAACATATCAGTATTGAAGTCCTTGCAAGTTACAGAGTTGTCTACTAGTAGAATTCCCATGTCAGTACAGGTGAGTTTACAAGTCATGCAAAGACTTCAATAATAACTAAAGGACTTCAGTATGCCCTATAATCCTTTATTCATGTGTATAAAGGAGGGAGGCAAAAATATGTCTGAGTTATGTGTGTGAGCAGTTTGAATACTTTTTATAGTTGAAAATAAATATATTTTTTAAAAACACTTTCATAAATTGTTTTTCAGCTTATAGACATTTTGCTAAAACTGCATGTGTATCACATTCTGACATCTTCATAAAGATTTGAGTAATCAAAATGACATTTTAAACTAAAAGCAGAGACTTTATAAGAATATTTAAAACAATGTTGCATTAAGTTAGGACAGAAAATGTGAGAAATCAATTTAATAGAAACCAAGTGGGCAAGAAAACAGTGCTTAACGTTGCAAGGTTGTTTCTCTATTCCTGACTGTTTGGCTGATCATTTATCTTTGCATTTCCATTCTTGAATAGCTTGATGTTCAGTCTCATTAGAGATGAATTAGTCCTCTTCTGCTTTGTTTTTCATTCGTCACCATTTATCCAAAAATCAATAAATTCCATTTGCTGAGAATTTCAGTATCAGAATACAAAGTTTATAAAAAGGTATATTTTGAAATTGTAACTCATATTTCTTTTCATTCAACCTTATTCACATATATTGAACTAATAACTCTTGCACTATTGACCTTGAGACAAAGAGATGTGATTTATTTTTGTAAAAATACTTCTCTACAAACAGTGCAACGTAGACAAAGATGCATAGTTATTATCACTTTGGTTTTTATTCCCCAGATGAACTCTTGAGCAAAATTACATATGAAAGAAACCATAAACCACCTAAAAAGTGCCTAGAAAACACAATATATAATTAACAGGTCTCCAATAAGCCTTTAGGCACTCAGGTGGCATGAATCCAAACAATTTGTTTCTTTTACTGACTATTCAAAGAGTGGGATAATTATGTCTCCCATGTAGATTGCCATTTAAGTGGCTAGAATTAAGCAGAAGGCAGATTTAATCCTTATTGGAATGTCTTAATACAGAGTAACACACACTAACGCACAGCAATACAGAAAAAGGCATTGATGGGGAAAGTTATAGCTAATTTCTAAAATTAATTACTGATTACAATTAAAAAATAGGCAATTTATTTCACTGCTTGAAGTATTAATCACTCTAAAAAATATCTCCTTAAAGATTGTATATTAGAAAATAAGAGAAAAAGAGTGTTCATACTGTTTGGGGTTCAGATATCTATGTGCAGAACTTAGTTTTAAGCACTTGATATTAAAAAAAAACAAATCATTTGGTTTAATTAATAAAAATAATAACAGGTAAATCAGATGTCACACCTACTAGAAGATAAAATCTTATGTATAGCCTTCCCATATAGTCCATTTTTATACACTCTTGTATTTGTGCTTTCCATGAGGAATTTTTTTTTCTTCAATCATTTACCTTTCCTGTAATAAGCACCTTGTAATATGATGCTAAATTAACCTCCCTAAAGGCAGAAAACTTTTTGTTTGGTTAGTTTGTTGGTGATTTTGTGTTTGGTTTAATTACATACAGTAAAAACACAATGATCTTTCATACTGAATAACCTGGAATGTAGTGAACAAATTTCTTTAAGAGGGTGGAGCACAATTAGGTAAAAACTGAAAATGTTATTAAATGCTTATGAGGAGCTTTTCAGCTGCAATGAGATTCATTCAGATCCAAGTTTTGTAATTTATCTTAAGTATCTAGTCTAAATTCATTTTCTTGCTAGGGTTTGTGAAGAAATGTCAGAACCTGCAAAGAAGGTTCATGCTGATTATATCTGACATCTTACTTAGGAAAACACAAATCATTATTGACAGCAAGTTTAAATTAGACACTATCTGTTGGATGACCAATGCTAAATGAGTTTCATCTCTTCTTCAGTCTGTAATGGTTTGGCAAGGAATAGGCAAGAGAAAAGCATCAATTTGCTTCTTCTAATTAAACAACACATTTCTATATGTGACCCAGAATAGATCTTCCATTTGCCTCAGAACAGGAAGATCTTTTTTTAAAAACAGTATCAAAACAACAAAAAACCTTATGCAACCTATTGAAACAGCAGCTGAATGGTGATTTCAGGATCAAATTTTAAAGTGCCAAAACTCTCCTTTATTTCTTGTCCTAGTAACAAGTTGATTAATCCCTTACTAAATTCCACCCACTCTCTTAAAGCATTTTATCAGATGCAGCTATTGTTCATTAGCTTTCAAACAGAGTTAAATCCCGTTATTATCCTTTGAACATCAGTTTCTGCTCTGTGTTTAGAAAAGAGTTTTATAAAATAACAATGGCTAAGTGCTTCTAATTTACTTCTGTATCTTAATGCATTTCAAACATTTTCAGTACTAGCATAAGTTGAACACAGAAGGGCAGAAAAGTAAAGAATGAAACTTATAAAACAACAGACAGAATCTTTTATGCTGAAAAGTTCAAGTATATATACAAAAGTAATTTTGCCTCTCTGTCCATTTCCTCTGTACTGTGAGGCTCACAATTTGGCTGTAGATGTGCCATTGTTATTTTTCAGTACGGAAAGTCTAATGGACAATAAAAAATATAAAGAAAAGAAGAGGTCAAGCAAATTCAGGGAAGCTACTTTCTTTTATAGATTGAACAAGTTTGAAACATGCTTTTTATACTCAGTGATAGGCAGAGGTACATTTACTGCAAACAGCCATGACCTCTTAGTAGCAGAAGCTCAATGAAAAAAAGGCACATTTCACTTTTAGTCTACTGTGATAACTTCAGCTAAGAAACTGTTTCTTTTCTTTCATAGAGGGAACATATCACGGCAACTAAAATCTTCAATGATTCTTTCACAGGTGCTGCACACACTTTTCACAAGACTTGCTTTATTGAGTTTTATATAAAATTGGTAACTCATTAAGAAGTCACTAAATACTGGTCTACATTCATGTAACACTTTTATGTAAATGGAATGTGTTTAGAGAAGGGCAACAAAGTTGGTGAGGGGTTTGGAACACAAGCCCTATGAAGAGAAGCTGAAGGAGATGGGGTTGCTTAGCCTGGAGAAGAGTAGGCTCAGGGGAGACCTTATTGCTCTCTACAACTACCTGATGGGAGGTTGTAGACAGATGGGGTCTGGTCTCTTCTCCCAGGCAACCAGCACCAGAACAAGAGGACACAGTCTCAAGCTGCACCAGGGGAGGTTCAGACTGGATGTTAGGAAGAAATTCAACAGAGAGAGTGATTGCCCATTGGAATCGGCTGCCCGGGGAGGTGGTGGAGTCACCATCACTGGAGGTGTTTAGAAGGAGACTTGATAGGGTGCTTGGTTGCATGGTTTAGTTGATTAAGTGGTGTTGGATGATGGGTTGGATGCGATGATCTTGAAGGTCTCTTCCAACCTGGTTTATACTATAATTCTGATTCTCAATACAGGTAAACACAGTTGTGTTTGTTTTCTTAGGTTTTGCAGTAGCATAAGAGGAATTCTGCATTTGGTGTTTTTGTTAGTCAGGATACTTCCTGTCCTAGTTCAAGTGGCTATTTAAATGTATCCAATAGCTGCTGAGGTATTTAAGGTATCCAAGACATCCATAATTGACAGATATGATATGTGATATGTGACCTAAATGAGATCTGATTCCTGGAGCACTGGTAGAAAAACATGTGAGAAACCCTAAGGTGTGTTACCTCGCATTAAGCAACTAAGTTTAAATAAACAAATCAAATTCTCATTTTCAGCTTCACATATTTACATGCTGGGAAGTGGGAACCTTTAATTAGAGCAATTATCTTCCTCTGAGAGTGAGCAAAAGACTTCAGATATTTCAAGGACTGCTAGACTCACATTTTTGGCTTCCAGTGCAGGCAAGAAGCAATTAGAAAAAAAAAATTAAAATCTTAAATTAATGGAGAACACTGAGATCCAAGGTTAACTTCAAGACAGTGGGAACTGGCAGTTGTTAACAAAGACTCCTAAATCTCAGGAATGTGGTTATGTTTCTAAGTGAACTTTCTATTAAATAAATATAATTTTAAAAGCCAAGCAAGACAGAAAAGTAAACCCAAAACATATGTTATAACATTTATATTTCTCAGACCCAGTATACTGCTTATTAAATGTCTAGGACAACAGAACCACCTTAGCTTAGCTGGTCATCAAGAAGACTGTTTAAAATATAATAATGTTTTAGTTCCTTGGAAGTACATTTTTTAACATCCATTAAGTTAGATCCTATTCAAAAATTAAATAAATTCTTTATTTATTATAAAAAATATTAGTCATGGTATGAATAGAATAGAATAGAATAGAATAGAATAGAATAGAATAGAATAGAATAGAATAGAATAGAATAGACCAGGTTGGAAGAGACCTTCAAGATCATCATGTCCAACCTATCATCCAACACCACCTAATCAATTAAACCATGCAACCAAACCCCCTATCTAGTCTCCTCCTGAACGCCTCCAGTGATGGCGACTCCACTACCTCCTTGGGCAGCCCATTCCAGTGGGCAATCACTCTCTCTGTGTTGAATTTCTTCCCAACATCCAGTCTGAACCTCCCCTGGTGCAGCTTGAGACTGTGTCCTCTTGTTCTGGTGCTGGTTGCCTGGGAGAAGAGACCAGACCCCATCTGTCTACAACCTCCCATCAGGTAGTTGTAGAGAGCAATAAGGTCACCCCTGAGCCTCCTCTTCTCCAGGCTAAGCAACCCCAGCTCCCCCAGTCTCTCCTCATAGGGCTTGTGTTCCAAGCCCCTCACCAACTTCATTGCCCTTCTCTGGCCACGCTCCAGCAAGTCAACATCCTTCCTAAACTGGGGGGCCCAGAACTGGACACAGTACTTGAGGTGTGGCCTAACCAGTGGCCAGCCTAAGACCAGCCTAGCAGTGGGGGGGATGGGGGGAAGAAGGAGTCCTGGGGGTTTTGGTTGCACCCCAGTTGAGGAGAAGGGTGCCATGGTTTAGTTGACTAGATGGTGTTGGATGATGAGTTGGACGTGATGATCTTGAAGGTCTCTTCCAACCTGGTTTATTCTATTCCATTCTATTCTATTCTGTTCTATTCTGTTCTATTCCATTCCATTCCATTCTATGGGAAGAGTTGGGATTGTGGGTGTGGTATAAGGGAACTCTGTATGCTTAGGAATATGTTCACCGCTATGCTTTGTAGTTTTTTTGTAGGATATGAACTGCTTTTCCATTTAAACTTTCCATCACTATCCAATCCTTTTGTGTAAGCACCATTCTTTTGCTCCTTTTAGGGCAATAGAGCATCTGTCCTGCTCTAAACTAGGACAAGTATATCAAAGTGCAGCTTTTTATTTTCTGCCAAATGAGAAATTTGTTAATATCTAAAATTTGCTTTGAAAGCAAACATGCAAATAAACTATCAAACAGTGAAGCAGACTGTATGCTGATAAAGTAATGTGGCTTGATTTTTAATGAAGACAATCCAATAATCTGATCTCAGTGATGTGAACTTAGTTTTTGAAGATGTTTTGCATCTCAGAAACTGCATACGGTTTTAGTAAAGACATTTCTCAGAGAAGTTTTTTTATTTTGTTAATGTTATGGAAGCAGAGGTCATTCAGTAAGAATGTAAAGAAGTGCAGAAAAAAAAGTAGACAAAACTAATATGTAATAACATGGATGTCGGTATAAGAGGTCGCAAGTTGTGTGTCAGTTTTGGAGCAGATGTTTCTTTATGTAGTAATTAAGGTTTCTACTGGAAATGTGTATCAAAATGTATTTTCTAATCACTGTCATCTCTATGTAAGTGCATCTTATCTGTCCTAGTTGTTAAAAATATTCAGAATACGTAAGTAATTTTCATTTTAAATTCTGGATCTCACATTTAAATCTTTCTTAGTCTGAGAGATAATATAGCAAACCATATTTATAGCCCTGATTCCAGAAACACTTTTTGAACTGCACAACATGTATCTGAACTGATGATTAAGGTTATTTCTTATCATACTTTCCATAATAGACATCCTATTTTAAAGGATTTTTACACATCAGGATAAAAATCTTGCTCAGTTTAAATGTAACACATTTTCATTTTAGGAATAAATGTTTTGTTATTAAAAGAGTTTTGGGTCTTGAGGACAAATATTCATGGAATGCATTTAATGTAATATTTTATAGTAGAATCTTTGGAAAAAATAAACTTTATTAATTTCATTTATACATGGTATGATAGTACCTCAATCATATTTTACACTCCAATTAGTAGAACTGCTTAGAAAATAAACCCACTTAACATCAGTAATAATGTGAAGGACTCAAATATCTAAGAAACTCAGCTAAGCAAAACTAGTCAAGATTTCTAGACACAAAACTAAATTAATATGATTGAGAATAGAAGAAGAAAGGTAAAATGAGACAGTTATACTGGTCCTTATTGACTGTCAGATTCTTCTGATTTAATGGTTAGCATGTTCTACATAGATTTCTATAGCTAGGCTCCTTTTCCCTTGAATGTAGAAAAATAAGTAATCTTGCAATGTGATTCACCTTGCCTGTTTTAAACACCTGCTTGACATGAATTGTATTGTAAATGTACCTAATTTCCCTCCAGTGACTATACAGGCAAGACAGACTTGAACATCAATGATATGGGTGTTATACATTGAACACTGGAATTTGGACACATTCAAGGCATGCAAGTGAATTCAAGCCATATGCCTTATTACCATTAAACACTGGAACCAAGATCCTGCAAAGTATATACAGTGTTTCTTCATGTTCCTATTGTCATTAGTACAAATTTTTGAACACTGTTTAAAGTGCTGTCAGAGTGAAAGTAATTCACTTGTAAATAAAACCAATATTAAGATTAAATACATTACATATTCCCTCACCACTCTTTCTCTGAATACTTGAGTAAGACAAATATGCACCACATACAACAATATCAACCAAAAAAACCAACTCAAGATTTCTTTTTATTCAGGAGCTTCACGTTTGAGACATTCTTCACAGAATCACAAGATCAGCCAGGTTAGGAAAGACCTCAGAGATCAAGTCCAACCTATTACCCAACACCACCTGACAACTAAACCATGTCTCCTCGTGCCACATCCAATATTTTTTTTAATATTTCCAGGAATGGTGACTTCACCACCTCCCTGGGCAGCCCATTCCAATGGTTGAATATACTGTTGAATGTTACTCAAAACCCTATCTAGAATTATATATGTTCTTAAGTATTTTCTCTTGACTAACCTAAAGTAACTCCCTTCTAAGTGTGCTACAGTGATTTCTTGCTTCACTTTAAAAAAATTAAGTGAGAAAGAAAAATATAACTGAAGCCTCTCAATCATTCTACTATAATTATGTAGATACTTGTTGGTATTAGTAGACAAAGGTGGATGTTTATAGTGACCAACAACACATAACTTGCCCATTACCTTTTGTGAGAAAATAGTCCATTGTAATCAAGAACAATACTTGTGTGCTACACTTCTGAAAATTTAAGCATGTGAATCCTTTTACCAGTTTGCAATTTAATTATAAATTAAGAGCCATGATATAGGGATAAGTGAATAATAATAATAAAAGAAAAACCTCACAGTGAAATAGCAGCTATAAATTTCATAAATGTTGTGCATACCAACAATTTAACATATTTTGATTTTAATCAAACTTAACAATTAAAATATATTATCAATTTCTTAGAGCCAGATATTTTGCTTTAATGTGTAGTTAGCATTTATTTATTTATTTACTATTGATTTTATTAATTATTTATTAAACTAAATGTATATGAGAGATGGTACGTGTATGATAGTTGATAGATTATGTAAGTAAAACTTCTATTATAGTCAAGTATGGTTTATCTGAAATAAGAATAGAATAGAATAGGATAGAATAGAATAGAATAGGATAGAATAGAATAGAATAGAATAGAATAGAATAGAATAGGAGAAGAATTTCTTCCTAACATCCAATCTGAATCTACCCATTTCTATTTTTTGTTCCCATTCCCTCTGTCCTATCATTACCTGAAACCCTTAAAGTCCCACACCTGTCCCATTCTCCCCCTTTTCCCCCTCTAATCCCTGAGCACCTGGGCTCTGTTGCAGTCTCCTCCCACCCCAGGTGTGGCCACTTGGCCCTCCCCACCCACTCCCCTTTTTAATCCCCACCCAGGAAAGGCAGAAGCCCTAAGCTGAGCCCATCTGGGCTGAGGGATCCTCCTCTCATCACTGGTGAGTCCCCATGGTGCACACTGGGTGATGGTGGTGGTGACAACAAAGGCCGGGGGGCCTGGTGGCCCCCCGGTTGTTAGGACTAGAATTGATGACTACTCCAGTATCATCCACAGGTGTTGGCTGAGCCTCTTTGCTGGGGCTGAGCCCCTCTGTGTGGCATCTTGGGTGGTGAGGGTCTTGTTCCCAGCTCTGGGATGGCTGCAAAAATAGAATAGAAAAGAATTAGAACATAATTAACCAGGTTGGAAAAAAGAATAGAATAGAATTAACAGGGTTGGAAAAGACCTTCAAGATCATTGAGTACAACCTATCACCCAACACTATCTAATCAACTAAACCATGGCACAGTTATAACAAAAAGAGAAAACAGAAGTCAAGAAAATATAAAATGCATTAAATCTGTAGAGAAACACTTTGTCTACCAATTGTTCTGTGAAACCAAACTCTATTTTCAGCCACTTTTCTTATACTGAAAATCACTGAATAAAGCCCAAGAACCATTTGATCCCTGTGAAGCTGCAATTACAGCCAGTGAAAAGATTCACCTTGAACTTCACAAATTTACTACAACTTACCTAAAAGCTAAAATAAAGAGAAATATCACATTACAATCTTACCTTTCTTCATCAGAAAATCTGTTTATCTTAAAGCTAAGATTTCCATCCCTAAAATTCAGGGGTTTGAGACTAATAAGTCTTTCTGGACCTCAGTCCTATAACAGAATTTAAAGGGACATGAATTTCTTGTGCAGCTTTGCAAACCTCTACCATTCCATTTTATACTAATTTCCAAGAAAGGTGTGACCTTGACATCACTTCCAGGAATGATCTGAAAGGGAAAGTATAGCTCAACATACTGAAAAGTGAAAATGCATTAATAAATAAATAATTATTTAAAAAACAAGCAAACATCATGACCACCACCAACATAACCCCAAACAAAAAACTTCCTTGTTTAACTCTAGAATTAAGAATGTAGTGATACAAGAATTTAATGAATGTTTTATTAAATTTGGTTCAAGTCAAGAAGATAAAGAAAGAAGAAAACTTTGGCCACCAGGAATAGCAACTGGCAATTAAGAACAACAATCTAACTAGGAGAAAGAAATGGTAACTCTGAAGAACATAGTACGATGACAGGTTAATACATTTAACTGTAATTTGAGCGATGCAAGATAAAATTGTATACAATAGTACTGAAAAGTTATGGCAAAAGTGCAAACTGAGAAAAATGGTGAGAATCATAAATCTTTAAGTATATGTCACTACTAGAACTTCAGTTCTATGACTGGAAAGCTATGAATGGTGATTAGCAGTAAAGATGAACCCTTGTTGTAACCCTCCAATGGAAAATAAAGCATTTATTGAAGTTGAGTACTAATCTAATTGAATCACACATCTATTTATTGCTTCCAAAGATCAAGGCTTGTTTTAGAAATCTACACTGTATTTGAACTGGGGGACTATAGGTGACCATGACACTTTAATTAGTTCAGACTCTGGATCAATCAATTCTTTGTTGGGGCCTGATAGGTCTGATGTAATCAACATTATTGATCTTAGTCTATTCATTCATCTTCTCTCACTCTAAGCTGTTTGGATTCCTTAATTCTTTGTGTTTTCACTGTCATCTCTTGAAACACTTGCATACAAGTCATTACAATAGATCTTCATCCATTCCATTTGTTCTTTTTCATGACATTCAGTAGAAGGCTTGTATTGAAGTGCTATTTTAAAGATTATTCAGATGTGACATTGAGTTATTTTTGTTGATCTGAGGTAATATCTATTTTCTAGCATTCTCTGTGACCACTACACTTCTGAGGGAATGCAAAGGATATTTTTCTAACGACTAGTGCTGGAGAACAGCAGTTAATGATGCCCTAAGTTTAGGAAAGGCTCACTTACTAAGTGGTCACTGAATCTTCAGTTTGAAATACAATTCAAAATTAAATTCTGGCTCTTCTCTGTCACTTTCTGAACTTTAATGGGATGATCAGAAACTAGTTAGCTGCTGTATGTCAGTGTTTGACTAGTCTCTCATCAGAAAATACTCGGTGCCCATGAGCACTCTTCCAAGAGAAAGATATATGTGGAAATTAAAAAAGGTAGGAACAATTAGTCGAATATTATTTAGATGGTCAGCCAATACTTATTGCCCAAGTCAGAAAGCTAGAAAAACACAATCTTACACAATCTTATGATAATAGAACTTTGTTTCTTTTTAATGATCAATATTTATTATGAACAAGTAATATAATCAGAGTGGAGTTCTACCTTCTGATATGGCACAGTACTGCCTAAAATTTGCATTAATGTTCTTCTGATATCACAGTACTTTTTCTCCCCCCGCTTATACTTTTCCTTTATTTTCTGTTCTAAATGATTACATCCTTAATATATAAGAATTTCAATAAAATTAGGGGGAAAACTTTCATTTGTATCAGAATCAGACAGCTCTATTAATAGTGAGCCTCATTAGGCTACACGTAAGCTTTCCTCATCTACAAAGTGCTACAATATATGTCAATGAACAAGTCAAGAAAGTAATTATGACTTTATCATTTCCTTCCAACATAACTCTCATCTCAGAAGAGACTGAAGAGGTAAGACTTAAAATAAGTATCAAAAGAAATCCTAAAGAAACTAATAAACCAAAATGTGTTTGGGAAGGTGAGGGAAAACCAGGCAAGACTGCATCACAGATATACACTTGTAGTTTTAATGTCAAAGAATTTTCAAGCAAAATCATCAGTGATTACACTTGTTTCTAATCTAGACATTTTCTATGTGTGTATACATACATATTTGTTTGCTAAGATTGTATTCCCATCTTTGATTACTAAAGGATGGAAATGAAGATAACACTTATAATTACAATTACCAAACTATTATATAAACAAATAATTATGTATGTATACATGATATTTTCTGCATTGTTGGCCAACAACATCCTGTTAACGTTTGGCTGTTATGAGATATAGTATGGTCAATGAACAGAGGGAAAATGACCTAATTTAAATCTAAATCTAAAAATCTGTACAGGATTGTACAGAATTGCAAGCCCGAAGGGGGCTTATGGGACTATATCTGGCCAGAGTTAACAACACTAATAACCTTTGAGTTGAGTTTGAACAAGAAAGTGCTGTAGTTAATGAAATGAATTTGTTTGGGTTTGGGATTTTTTGTTTCTTTGTTTTTCTTCAGATCAGAATATTATATGAAACAGATCTAATCCATCTCAAATCAATCTCATTACATGGGAGGAAAATTGGTTGTGGTGAACTTTATCTGGTCTCATAGTCTAATTTGCCTGGGAATCAGTGATTCAAAAGCCACCTGAGAAAGCACCTGCTCTGCAATATGGACCCATGCCCCCTTCCTGAGAGCCTTATTGCTCTAAGGAAGCAGCCTAACTGCTGCTTCAATTAACACAGCTTTGAAATAATTAACATGTAATATATGCAAATAGTGATTTCCCATTAAATTCAAGTAAGAAATTTTCTTTATTTCACATTACATTATTCCACTGCAAAGAGAAAGGAGGAATTGTTATTCACCTATTCAACCAGATATCATTTAATTAGAACACAATAGCAAAATGATAATACAATGATAATAATTAAAAAAGAAACCTATAAAGCCTGTACACAGATGACCACACTTAAAGTGAGGCTTCTTCACCTCAGAATAATTTCTCCATAGTGATGTCCCATTAACTTGACCTCAGTATACTTGTTCAAGGAAATTAGCACTACAAGAAAAACAGCCTTTGATTTGTTTTGTGTTTCCTCTCCCAAGCAAATGTTTTATAATTAATTTAAATGCAATAAAAGAACACATGTGTTAGTTGCTGACAGTGACACTGGTCATGAATATTATTACAAATCATAATTACCCTTATGTTTATTCCATTTATATGAACCACGAAGTACAGAAAAAGATTTACTGTTGTTAAATCCATGTTCAATTTCTGATTTTCCACTCATGAAAATTATATTGTATTTCCATGCTCATATTTCACAGAGTAGATAGCTTTTATATAAATTGCTCTTGAATAATCTATTTACTTTCTTCTTCCTTTAAAGAAAAAACAATACAAACAACTAAGGAATAATGTATTTTGTTATAGACTGCTGTATTCTTCATCTTCACAATTTTAGTATTGTTTTATATTAATAGAGTAGAATACAATAGGGTTAACCAGGTTGGAAAAGACCTTTGAGATCATTGAGTCCAAGCTATTACCCAACACGATCTAATGAACTCTTACCACCTTCAGTCTTGGTTCTGGAGAGACTGGTTTCATCCCTTCCTCCCTTCAAATCTAGTTTAAATCCCTATCAATGAGTCTTGTCAACTCTCTTCTTAAAACCCTTTTCCCTCTCTGGGACAGGCTATTCCTATCTGTTGCAAACAGGTCTGGCCTCTTGTAAATCAAACCATGGTCAAAAACCCAAACCCCTGTTGCTGTCACCAGACTTGAAGCAAGGTATTAATCTATTGGCATATCCTAACTAATCCTTTATCATTCCCCACAACTGGAGGGGTGGAGGAGAACACGACCTGTGCTCCTAATCCCTTGACAGACATCCCAAGGCTTTGAAGTCCTCCTTCTTTGTCCTTGGAGTTTTTCCTATTTCATCACTGCCTACTTGAGGCACCAAAAGGGGATAATAATCTGAGAGCCATACTGGGGACGGGAGCTTGTTCCTTACATCTTTAACCTGGGCCCCCAGAGGCAACAGAGCTCCCTGTGTAGCAGATCCGATCTTCATATCAGGCCTTCTGCTCCCTTAAGCAGTGAGTCACCAATAACAATGACCCTTCTTTTACAATTTACTGAGGAAGTTTTAATAGAGGGGGCAGTTTGACTAGATTTCAGTGACAACTCTAAGTGGGAAGAACCATTATCATGGCTTCTATTAAAGCAAAATCAAAGTGCATTTTAAATTATCTGTTTTCTGCTTTTCACTGATACATTTCTGTCTAAATGTCTGTTTTCCACAGTAAGTTTTGCATTTCAGTATGCATATATTCTCAATAAACATCCCTTATTTACATTTCCACTTCTTTTCACCTTGTCTTCTGACTTGTTGGTTTTTCTGTACATTTAGAAGGTATGTATTCACTATTATGTATTTATTTAATATATGTGTGTATCAGTGTGTTTCTCTGTGTTTATATACACACCCAATCAAACTAATTACTATAGAGTTTGCTTGAATGGTTAATCCCCCAGACAAAAGCAAACTCTTTGCACATATGTATCAGTAATGCCAGGAAGCTACAGAAGAACTCTATTACATTATTCCACCTGCCTGCATCTTGAGACAAGCTGGATTATTCCTTTGTGAATGCTTGACATGTAGAATAAAATGTTAATGACCAAACACATTCCTTTTGATGAACGTTGCTTTGGAGTTCCTGATCAAATTTAATCTATCTGACCAGCTATTGATCTGACATCAGGTGTAAAGTTAGCTAACAGTGAACATTTCCATTTTCTTCACTGCAGGATTTAAACATTAAGTTACTATCTAAAAAATTGCAGCTGTTGCTTTATTACACATGAACATTTCTTGCTTAAATAAAAACATTTCCAAAGCTGTCATAACTTACTTGACCTGGTGCTTTTGCATCTGTTTCATTCTTATACAGATTCAAAGAAGTCATTATCCAAAGCTAACCATAACCTTCATACTCATATACATATACATTAGCTTTGTCAGCAACATGGCATCTGAGATGCTGAAAATGAATGGAAGAGATGCTATAAGATATCCTTTGTGGGTATGTAGTTTTAGGCTGATTTGATTACACAAGCAATGAAACTCTATCTTGCTGCTGGTTATAGCCTTATGAATATAGAATAATAGAAAAGTCAAATGTCCAAGGGATTGACTACAGGAGATAATGTGGTGTAATCACTGTAGTTCATGAGTGTTAAAGGTACTTAGTGTCTGAAAGATCAATTTTTAATTAATGTCATAAATTTGATGATACTCCCTAATGAGGCTCCTGGAGCCAGAATATAGTGACTATTTAAATTAATGAAAAAAACCTTAACTTTCTGTCTGAAATACAAAGAGCAAAAAGTACCCGAATTTTAGAAATGTATGTGGTTTCAAGCTTAAATAGTTTTAATTAGACTTCATGTAAATTGATGTTCAAAGAACACAGCTGAAAAAATATGAACTTAAGTATGCTTCAAAAATTATTTGTGAAATAATATTCTTTAAATGTACCAATTTCAGTGTTCTAACATTCTCTTGTAAGAGGTTCTGCGTATTTAAGGATAAAGAAAATCATAGTATACGAGTAGTAGATTGCCTCACTGGATGTTTTAAATAACTGAGAGAAGGTAATTTTTCATGGTAAAGTACAAAAGTAATATAATTACACCAAAGATTTACCCTTTGAACTCATAATAACTAAACAAACAAAACCAAACAAAAAAAGTCTGATCTAAACTCAAAGTTTAATGCTTAATTGATACTTCAAGACTGTCCAGATGAGTTCTTCCAGTTTGAAGCCATTATTCCTCATTCTGTCACTACATAACTTCATAAATAGTCCCTTTCCAACTTTCCTGTAGGCCCCCAACAAATACTGGAAGGTTGCTATAAGTTCTCCCTGTATTTTTCTCTTCACCAGGCTGAACAACCCCAAGTCTCTCAGCCTGTCTTCACAGGTTATGTGCTCTAGCCCTTTGAACATCTTCATGGTTGTTCTCTGGACCGATGTTAACATTTCTACATCCTTCTTGTGGTGGGTGCTCCAGATCTGAACACAGTACTCTAGGTAGGGTCTCAGATGATCACAGAAGCAGAGCAGAGGGGGAGAATCACCTTACTCATCCTGCTGGCCATGCTTCTCTTGATGTACCCTAGGATACAGATGGCTTTCTGGGCTGCAAGCACATGTTGCTGGCTCTCCTTGAGATTCCTATCAACCAGAACCTCCAAATCCTTCTCTTTAGGACTGCTCTTTATCAATTCTCCACCCAGCCTGTATTTTCACTTGGGATTGCCCCAACTCAAGTGCAGGACTTTGCAGTTGGTCTTGTTGAACTTCATGAGGTTGCAAATGGCCCACCTCTCCAGCCTGTAAGTCCCTCTGAATGGCATTCTTTCTCTCCAGTATGTCAACCACACCACACAGCATGATGTCATTGGCAAACTTGCTGAGGGTGTGCTTAATCCTACTGTCCATGTCACCAACAAAGATAATAAACATCACCAGTCCCAGTGACAAATCTCAGAAATACCACTTGTCACTTGTCTCCATTTAGACATCAAGCCACTGACTATCACTCTTAAAGTGTGATCATCAAAATAATTCCTTATCCACTGAGTGGTCCGCCCATAAAATCCTTGTCTTTACAAGTTGAAGATCAGGATGTCGTAGGTGACAGTGTCAAATGCTTTGCACAGTTGCAGGGACATCAATCACCTCCTCATTTTTCATGTGTTTTAGCAGAGTTTCTAAGAGGATCTGCTCTATGATATTGCCAGACACAGAGGTGAGACTGACTGACCTGTACTTCCCCAGGTCTTCCTTTATTCCTTGTTTCAAAAAGGGAGTTATGTTTCCCTTTTCACCATGTTGACATGTCTTTTCAAATGTGATGGAAAATGGCTTGACAACTTCATGAGTGTATTCCCTCAGGATCCAAGAATGAATGCTGTTTGGTCTCATGGATTTGTGCACCAACAGATTCTTTAAGTGGTCTCAGACATGAACCTCACTTGTTATGATTTTCATGTTTCCCAGTTCCTGCTTTTACATTCTGTTATTCAGGTGGTGTGGTTGGATCTATTGTCAGTGAAGAAAGAAGCAAAAATGTCATTAAGTACCTCTGCTTGCTCCTTATCCCTGTTTCTTTCTGAAGTGGGACCCACCTCTTCTCTCATCTTTCTTCTCTCGCTAGCCTTGATATCCCTGGTCAGATTTTATTCTGTGTGAGCTTTAGCTTTCCTCTGGCTACTCAGACAAATTCTCTGGATTTCTCCTACAATACTTGTCCTTGCTTCCACCCTCTTTCCCCCCCCCCCCACCTTTACTTTTAGAGAGAGTCCCAGGGCCTCTTTCATCCATGTACGCCACCTAGCATTTTTGCATGCCTTCCTCTTTGCAGGCGCGTATTTTTCCTGGGCTTGGAGGAAGTAATCCTTGATTATTAACCAGCTTTCTTGGGCCCCTCTCCCCTCCAGAGCTTTATTGCATGGTATACTCACCAGCAGATCTCTGAAGAGGCGAAAGTCTGCTTTTTTGAAGTGCAGGGTAGTGAGCTTTCTGCTCACCCTCCTTTTTGCCTCAGAGATGCTGAACTCCAACATTTTGTGGCCACTGCAGCCAAGGCTTCCCTACCAGCTTCTTGTTGTGGATGAGAACAAGGTCCAGCATAACACCTTTATTCACTGACTATCCAACCACTCAGAGGAAGAAATATCTATGCTGGCTTTCCTAATCATGTTTCATCTTTCAGAATGGCTTACAAGACCTTCCTGGGGAATGGGATGGGTCTCACCAAAATGATGTTCCCCAGATCCTCCTTCTTTGCTTTTTGAAGACATGTTTGATATTTCACTAGTATTAAGGGGCCTTTTCCAATTGTCATGATCTTTCAAAGATGATCACTAACTTCCTCTTGGTGCTGACATGTAGGTCAAAAATGTCTAACAGGTAACACTTGATGGAACTTGTTTATCTCCAGCATTAGTGTGGCAGGATACCTACTTAGGAAGTGGATATTATCACATGGACAAAGATATTTCTTACTGTTGTTAGAAGTCACATTCTGATTGCATTTTGCATTGTCTGTAGACATTCACAGGTTTGCATTGCCCACCTGATAGTGGAAACTCTCAAAACCTATATGGGCTTTTTTGGCCTGAGCTCCTTTTAAGTTCCTCAGTGGTAAAATGACCACTGCCTAACTTGTAGATGAAGCCCTACAAATACTATCTTAACTGAAGATGTTATCCTGTCATAACAGACAGTGCTTCTATGTGCTCACTAAGATGAGGGAAGATTATTATGGGATTTCTAAACACTGTTAGGAAACTATTAAAACTGAAGCAGACCTCAGAGGCAGAGGGAACAGAGGACATACTCACTTCTAGTGAATACCTCAGGACGCTGCTGACTAGCTGTAATGCTCCCTTATCCCCATCTCCTGAGGAAGTTCAAAAGTGTCAATCTTAGGACCCATTGGAGTGGGTAAAACATAAAACCGGAGAAGCGGCACCTAACATTTCTTGCAGTTTGAGACCTGGATGTTTGTCATCTTCTTTAGTTGCTGGAATGTGTCCAGAGAAGGGCAACAAAGCCGGTGAGGGCACAAGCCCTTTGCGGAGAGGCTGAGGGAGCTGGGGTTGTTTAGCCTGGAGAAGAGGAGGCTCAGAGGAGACCTTTTTGGTGTCTACAACTACCTGAAGGGAGGTTGTAGACAGGTGGGGGTTGGTCTCTTCTCTTAGGCAGCCAGCACCAAAACAAGAGGACACAGTCTCAAGCTGCACCAGGGGAGGTTTAGGCTGGATGTTAGGAGGAAGTTCTTCACAGAAAGAGTGATAGGTTGGGCTTGACCTGGTTAATTCCATTCCATTCCTCCAATATGCTAAAGTCATTGCCTATGGCATACCACTGTGTTGTGCAGCACTGTGCTGTCTTGAACACAACCTTTGGGATACCTCACCCACTAGTTTGTGTTCTAGCTGCTAATTTGCTTTTTGTCAGTCCTGTTGCTATATTCCTGTGGTTACTACTGCTCTTGAAGCTGCAACTTCATAGGTATTCCCCATCAAACAGGAATCTGTCAAGGAAGCCATCTGAGATTGAAGCTGCGTTACTCTCAGACAGAAGGCAGTATTAGGAGAAGCAGTCCAGCTTTGTCAACAGTAGACAACTCTGTGACAACTTATCTAGTCATATCTATGCCAGCAGTGAGATCAGACTAGGTGATCTCCAGAGGTCCCTTCCAGCCCCTACCTATCTGTGATTCTCCATAAAGAGCTAGTCCCTGTGCAGTGTGTCCATTAGGTCCCTAAGAGATGTGGGAGGGTAACAGTCTTCTCAAGTGAGAGGCTGAGAACAAGGACAGCAGGAAGAAAAATCAGGTTTACATTTTACAAAATACATAGGAGAAAGCAGCATGACCTAATGAATTTGAAACTTTATTGTGTTGTTTATAACCTATAAAATGACTGTACAACTTACCTTGTCCTTATCTGTTTTCCTTGAAAATTTATTTTCCCTATATTTCTTTTTATTTTTTCTTTTACCTAACAGATCTGCAGAAAGGTAATGAATGACCTTCAAAGCCTCCTTTCTGCATTCATGATACCATTTTCATTCCCACTAAAAACAACACCGACCTGTGGAAGATGAGAGCCCAAATGAGTAAGTATGAAACTGGCAGAGCTGACAGAGGAGGTGGAAAATGTGAGCTGCATCGTTTCTAGACATGACTTTTCCTTATGCCTGACTGCAGCACACACCATTGTCAACAGAAAGTAGAAAGAGTTGGCAGCAGCATATAAGAGCATTTCCCAAAGCTACTACTAATAATTTCAATACATTAATCACAGACAATAATAGACAGTATCTTCAATTTGAAAAGACATTTTCTGGGCATTCAAAAACTCTGAACAAAGAAATGAATGCTACCAAAGAGTTGTGAAATACAGCACCAAAAAAGAAATGCTGATAGAGAATATTTTTGTCCTTAATTGTTCATGGATTGTATGGTCCATTTATTTCTGTTAAAAAAGGTAAACATGATATTTGCTCTTACAATTACAGGAGTCCTGACAAAAATAATTAATTTTTATAATAGCCAGACTAGTTCTTACATTATTCACAACTGAAAATTTGTAAATAATTACTCAGTACAAATAATTTCGCAGTAAATTTAAGTCAGTGTTAAAGGAGACTTTAGTTAAACATGCTTTTGAAGAACTCTTTTTGGAAGACTTCATTCTTTTTCATGTCATGCATGAAGTGCACAGAAGGCAAAAGGAGTTTTCTAACTAATTGATGAGGTTTAAATCAAGTTGAAGACTGAATTACACCTATTCAAGTTGCTTGTACTTAGAAACAGATAGAGATCTGTAATTAAGTTCTTCCATCAGTATGTTATGATTAAGCTACAAGAAGAACAGTAATTTAATCTATTACTAAATGCTGTCACGAAACCTTTTTTCTCTTCTCAGAAAGATTCTGTCAAAGACTTCTTTCAAGAACTGTATATCTATGTCAGTCTCATTGTCTGTTGTTCCTTTATTTGTAACTATTCCTTTATGTATCTAGAAATTTCCTGCCTTTATATTTTAATTTGTGTCAGGATTTCCTTTTGTTGTGGTAGATATCATATCCTTTTCCAGAATAACTATGTTTCTCTTTATACAATAACTTACATTAAACTCTGTGAACCTACATAAACACGTACCTGTCATGGCAGGCCCAAACGGCCCCAGCACGAACCCAGACAGACACTAAGGTGTCTAGACATGGTCCCTCTCTCTCCGCTCCTTCCTGCAGAAAGCTAGGGTAATGCTGGAAAAGGAACAAAGGGGACACGACAATGCATGTCTGGTAAACAACCCTGTATCTATGGTAAGGGCATGTGTTCTGGCCACAGCCTGGCAGAACCCCTTCCCATTGGGTAACTATGTGATGGTTTCATGCCCTACTGGTCCAATTGATCTTGGGCAAGGTTTATATACAAGCTGACTTCAAGTTGCCTGCACCTTGCTCAAGCCTTGCTCGTGCCTTACTTTTGCCTTGCATGCTTGAACCTACTTGGACCTTGTCTGGCTTGAAACTGCCTCAAGTTGCATAGTCTTGAGTTGCCCTGTCCAGCACCTGGGATAAAGTCATGAGCATACACACTGCAAGCTACGAGAGAAGCCATGAGCTTAGGAGTCAGAGCCAAGCCTGCTTTCCCTTGCAACCAGGATTTTGCTGTGCCTCAATTCACCCAGGACAAAGCAGGTGCCTGTCATGATAGCATTGTTGCCCACCATCTGCTGAAGCCAGACCAGCTATCGAAGACCATGTGACATTCCTGTCAGCAGCCAGCCATGCCTGATGCATGAGCACCCTAAAGCCTCTAATACACAGCAGCACTCCCTACCTGGGTACAACCAGCTGTGAGTAATTACTTCATTCTCTTTGGCATAACTATTTTTGTCAAGTCACCCCCCCACACACTGTGGTCGAGTGCCATTAAGCTTCCAGGGTATTCTCTTTCTGTTGGCTCATCCCAGTTTGGATAAAATTGTTTAAATTGTTATACTTGCCCAATTACTGTACATTCCCATTGTAAATATATTTTAACTGTACATTGAACTTTTTGATACATTTGGCAATTTTCATATTAATAAAAGGTTATTAATGTTTTGATTAGTATTGCCATATCATTTATAACTAAAGGAAATATTATATCCTTTTCAATAATACCTCGGTGTCCTTAAGTGTAAACAGATGGTAGTAAAATTGCATCCAAAAAATTTAAGATTCTAAATTAAAATACACTTTATTTTCCTGGAGTATAAACTGAGTAGATATAGCTGTAATGCTCCTGGAGACATATATTACTCTGTTATATGTCTTTATATTCAATGGTAGGAAAAGAAAAATGCACATAAGTGGGAGCTTGAGGCAAAGCAAGTAGAAATTCAGAATGAAGCTGACATTTAAGAGCAGATAGCACAACAATAGAAAATATAATCTGTTCATCTTGTCAAGATGATGAAGCAGACCTAGTGATGATTGAGTAACAAATATATTTACAAAGCCCAGCACATCAAAACCAAATGGAATTGGAAGTCAGTGTGCAGCTGCAGACCTATAACATCATTGGTATTACAGAGGCATGTTGGTATAGCTTGCATGAATGGAATGTTGTGATGGATGGAGGAATGCTGTTTAGAAAAGACAAACTAGGAAGGTAAAAAGAGAGGCAGTTCTTGATGTAAAAGGATATCTGGAGTTCAAGCAGCTTTCTTCTGGGACAGGTCGTCAGACAGTCAAGAGTTTGTAGGTAAAGGTTAGGAGACAGACAAACAGGTGTGATGTCAAGGTGCATACCTGTATAATCAAGAAGAGTAGAATAGAATAGAATAAACCAGGTTGGAAGAGACCTTCAAGATCATCACGTCCAACCCATCAACCAATCCAACCCAGCTAAACAACTAACCCATGGCACCAAGCACCCCATCAAGTCTCCTCCTGAACACCTCCAATGACGGTGACTCCACCACCTCCCCGGGCAGCCCATTCTAATGGGCAATCACTCTCTCTGTATAGAACTTCTTCCTAACATCCAGCCTAAACCTCCCCTGGCACAGCCTGAGACTGTGTCCTCTTGTTCTGGTCCTGGCTGCCTGGGAGAAGAGACCAACCTCTGCCTGTCTACAACCTCCCTTCAGGTAGTTGTAGAGAGCAATAAGGTCCCCGCTGAGTCTCCTCTTCTCCAGGCTAAGCAACCCCAGCTCCTTTGGTCTCTCCTCATAGGCCTTGTGTTCCAAACCCCTCACCAACTTTGTTGCCCTTGAGCAAAGGACACTTTGATTTCATGGCAGTTTATGCTGGGTGCCTCCTGTTCCTGCCACATACACCTCCAGTATCCCAAGTGTCCAGCCCAGTAGGTGGACACAGGAAGCTGCGTATTTCATACCCATAACATCCCGCGCCCTATAATTCCATTTGCAAAGTCATTCTCTTCGTCTTTCTTCCCTCTCTGCTCTTGTGGGAGATGCTCCCTATTGGGTGGGGGAGTTATCTCAATACCTCTCAGGCCTGTCTAGGTCTAATGCCAGGAGAAGGGGAGAGAGGCAGTCTCAGACCTGGCCAGCCTAGCAGTGGGGGGATGTGGGGAAAAGCAGGGAAGAAAGAGCCCTGGGGATTTTGGGTGCACCCTCAGGTAGGTGGATGGGAGTGCTGGGAGGTTTTTGGGTGTGCTGGAAGAGACTCTGTATGATTTGGGGTATCATTGTCACTCTGCTTGTAGCTTTTGTAAAACACTAATTGCTTTTCCATTTAAACTTCCCATCACTTTTGCAATCCATTTGTGTGAGTGTCATTTTTTGCCCCTCTCAGGGACAAGAGAGGATCTGCCTGGCCTCAAAACAGGACAGATTCTCGAAGTATTTGAATATAAAATTGCCAAATTTAGAGCCCATATAATTTCTGAGAATTTTTTTCATTTGCTTTAGGTCAAACATATATCATGCCTTTATCTTCTTTTACTTTTTACTTTGTCCTTGCTTTCTTTGATCTTTTTTGCTCACATATTGTGAAGGGACCTTTAAGTGACACTTCAGTACAGAAATAAGTCATAAGATAACTGTGAAGGTTTATGCAATGTATTCACTTACCTATTCAGCCTTTTTAATTTTTTTTTCCTCTTAGTAGAAAAGAGCCAAAAGTAGAAAAAGAAACAAAAGTTGAAAAGGAAACAAAAAGCAGAAGCCTTTTACCAGACAGTAAAATTTGTGTATTTAACATATTACTTGGTCAGATCTTAGAAAACAGAATACATAGAATAAACCAGGTTGGAAGAGACCTTCAAGATCATTGCATCCAACCCACCAACCAATCCAACCCACCTAAACAACTAAGCCATGCACCAAGCACCCCATCAAGTCTCCTCCTGAACACCTCCAATGATGGTGACTCCACCACCTCCCCGGGCAGCCCATTCCAATGGGCAATCACTCTTTCTGTATAGAACTTTTTTCCTAACATCCAACCTAAACCTCCCCTGGTGCAGCCTGAGACTGTGTCCTCTTGTTCTGGTACTGGCTGCCTGGGAGAAGAGACCAACATCTGCTTGTCTATAACCTCCTTTCAGGTAGTTGTAGAGAGCAATAAGGTCCCCCCCTGAGTCTCCTCTTCTCCAGGCTAAGCAACCCTAGCTCCTTTGGTCTCTCCTCATAGGGCTTGTGTTCCAATAGTAGTCTGTTCAGGTTCACTAGTCAGACATCAAAATAAGTCCTCCAATTGCATCTGCTTATCTTAAACTGACTACACAGTGAAGGTAAATAGGTATTAACTAGGAAGGTTTTACATCCATCTCAGGTTATTTAATCTCATTTCAGTGCTAGGACATCTTGTTGTAACTACAGGAACACTTAGATGGCAGAAAGAGCTTAGACTTGTGTCCTTCTCCTTGCCCATTTGTGGACCCTAAGTAATGCAAAATCCTAGGAGGAACTCTCTTGGAAACACAGGAAACAGTTCCAATCTAAGAATCATGTTCCAAAGAGATCTCTGATTTCATCTGCAATATCTGAAAAGTTTTATCTGCAATATCTGAAAGGTTTTATCTGAGATATCTGCAAGAAACAGCAATATTATAATCTGACCTATGGTTTACCACTCTAGCTATTGTGTATGCCAATCCAAAAATTTAACTGTATGCAGACAACCTACATGTTCATTTGCTTTTGGTGAACCGTATGCCTGCAGTCAGGTGCCTTTTAAGTTTTGCAGTTCTGAACGTTGTAATGTTGAAGTACTCTTCCTGGATCTCTTCATTTACCCTCAATTCTCAGGAAGAAAAAAAAAAAAAAAAAAGAAAGAAGAAAAAAAGGAAAAAAGGGGGAAAAAGGAACAAAAAAAGATCAAAGAGACAAAAGAAAGAAAAATGAAAAAATAAAGATTAAAAAAAGGGAAAAAAAGCTGCTGTAATGACCATGGAGAGCTACCTCCAGGACATTTTAAAAGTTTATTGGTTTTATGTTTTATTTTGGTTGGTTTGTTGTTTGCTTGTTTGTTTTTGGTCATTTTGTTTGTTTGGATTTTTTTCTGGTATGTTTTGGTGTATACTTCAGTATTTTTTGGTTGGTTTTGCTTTTGGTTGTGGTTTGGGGTTTTTTTTGGTGGAGAGGAATAAATGTTCTAGTCCGTGATCAGCTCTGAGAGTAAAAGATAACGTATGGTCCCATCTTCCAATTCCACAGAAATTGAGGGAAATGTCCTATGTAGAAGCATTTCTGAGAGAAAAAGAAAAAAAAAAAAAAAAGGAAGGCCTTATTTTAAGAAAAGAAGGAACAGAGGTGAAAGTAAAATCTCTTTATAAGTAAGAACAAATTAATGCTCCAGAGGAAAAACAAAATAACTCACTGTTTCTAACTTTTCTTTTGTCTTTGGCCATTTCCCCTTTGCATTTCATTGTTGTGAACATCAATATTTATTTTTTTAAAGAGTTTTCAATGGTGGTACTTCAGCTGAAGCAATAACCTGTTCTGTGACATCAATGCTATTTACTCCTCAATTAGCTGTGATGTTACCAGCAGATGATTATGACTAGCTGGAGTTATAACATTGTTAGTGAGAAAGCTCTTTAAAAATTGACCCGATGTTTATTCAAACATCTTTGCTATAAAAAGATTATGATGAAAAGAAATAGTCAAAATTTATTCTAAATGTATTTCTTATTGAAGTCCTTTGGCAAGCTGTAACTGGTCTCTAGAAAGAATGTATAACATGCTGTCATGGTTAGGAGCCATGCAGCATTCAAACACCACTTAGCCACTCGCTCACCCTCCTCCAGCCTAGAAGATGGACAAGGGAACTGGAGAAGTAAAGGTCAGAAAACTTGCAGGTTGAGATTAAAATAATGTAATAATTGAAATTATATAAAATAAATATTGCAATTATAATTATTACAATAAAGTATGCAAATGAGTGATATACAATGCAATTGCTCAACACCTACTCACCAATGCCCAGTCTGTTCCTGGCTAGTGATCGTGGAGGTGAGAAAATCCCAAAACCACAATCCTTGGAAGAACCCCAGCTTCCCAACCCACCCTCATCTATATAGTGAGCATGATGTTTTTTTATATAGAACATTCCATTGGCTATTTTTGGTCTGTCTCTCTGGATATGCTCGCCGCCAGTTTCTTGGGCACGTGCACACTAACAAGACAAGGGAAGTTGAAGCCCTTGATTTCATAGCAACTATGAAATACATCAGTATATTGTCAAGATTCTTTTCATATCAGTCCTCATACTGAATTCAAAAGACAGCACTGTTCTATCTACTAAGAAAAATCAGCTATATCCTAGCAAAAAGCAGGTCACAGGTTTTCTGCATAGCTCTCTCTTCTTTATCAGCTTACAGTCTGAAAACAAATAAGTGTGTTTACTGTACTGGCATTCAATAGGAAGTTATTTTGATTTCAAGAGGGAAACAAGCAAGCAAGCAAACAAAACAGAGGCAAGGTGGCCAAGCAATTCTCTTATAATAAATAAAAAATGAATTTGAACACCACTAAAGTAATGAATGTAATTTCAAATTACTACATTGTGTCTAAACATATGTCAGTTTCCAGAACGCATTGTATTATAGAATGGAATATTGAGGTGTTGCTTCTGGTGTTTGTTGTGTTTTGTTTGGGGCTTTTTTGTTTCTTTGATTGGTTGGCTGGTTTGGTTTTTGGTGTTTTTGGGTTTTTTTGTTTTTTTCAGAGTAATTTTTAACAGTAGCAGAGGCAAACCAATTTCTTATTGACATTTTTCTTTTTTTGCATTGTCTTTCTTCATTTCCTTTTCAACCAGATTGTTTCACCTACCATCCCAAGAAATCATAAAACTTTTAGCTCCCTGCAGAAATTGCATGCATGTTGTGAATGGATGGTGATGAAGACTATGAGTGATTTAACTAAATGATATACTGGATAATCGTGAATCACAGTGATGTAGAGAGGACTGTGTTATTTATCAGTGTTTCCACAATATGTATCTCAATACACAGGAACATAATGAAGAATAAAAATGGGGATATTGTTCAGGTAGGAAAACATCTTACCCACCCAAAGCTATTTCCTAGCAGAGTGTGTAGGCCTTTTGTCAAAAACCAATGCAAACCAAAAAAAGTAATGCCCTCAAAACAACAAAAAAACCCCAACATGCAAAACCCCAACATGCTAAAAAACCAAAACAAGCCCAAACCAAACAAGCAAGCAAAAAAAAACACACAACACACCACACACATCTCAAAATTCCTTATGCAACATTTGTTTCTATATTTATTTTGAACTATGGAAAACAATTCCTAATATACATAGTCAACCCCAAATTTTGTTAATTACCTTGACCATACATTTGCAATTTCTTCTCAGTTCTTATTTTAATTTCTACTCTTATAATGGTGAAAACTCATAGGATTGTAACTTTCAGAGTGGGAGATGCAAGTCACAAGTTTGTTTGGATTTTCCTCACTGTTGGAATGGATTTACAAAGGGGACTATTGAAAATTAATTATAATTATTTAATTATAATTAATTATTAATTAACTCACATTTCCAGTTAGAATAACTGAATTTATAAAGGCTTATACTCTGAATTTCAAGGTGAATAGATTGGTATAAATCTGCATTTGAAAAACTAGATAATTTTGACAAACTCTAAATACTGGGTTTGTAAGACTAAATTCTTCATAATATGCAATAAAAGAATGTGTACGACTGTCAACTACCTTTGTGAAATGTAGGGAAACTAATGGCTTCAAGGACAATTTAACACATAGAATATTGTTTTAAAAGAACTGCCTCATTACCCTATTCAAAGAGTAGGGCAGACAATCTCATCAATTTTCAAATGGAAAGGGATGTTGCAATTTGTGCCAATCCTACTGAAGTACTGGTGTATATGAAAATCTTAAGTTACCTGCTTGGCCAGCAAGATGCAGTCATATCTCAAACTCTCAGTATAAAGACAGAATTATGCTGTACTATGTAATACAATGTACAGAAAGAAGGAAGCAGTTACTTTATGCTATCCATATGTCATCCACAGTTAAGGGTGACTGAGTATGTCATTATTGTGTTATCAGGATTCTAAAGAGTAACTGTGCTTGGCAAACATTTTGCGACACTTCTCATATATATTGCTCAGTATCTCTTTCTTGGGTCTGAATCTCCTCTGTTTCCTTAGTATCGCATCAGCTGTCTCCTCTTAAGAGGCAGTGAAAACATAACTCAGAGAGTAACTAGAATTTGGGTAATTCATCAAGTGTTCACTGAGCAAGACTGTAATTTGTTGTATTCTAATGAAAAGCATCACTATGACCATTTGATTTTTGTCTCCTCTTAGCAAATAATATTCACTCAGATAATAATACAAGCCATGGCTAAAGAAGATTGCTATCAGCAGCTGTACCTGCAGTTCCTGGGAGAAGCATTCTGATGTGAAGTACACAGGTTCTTGTAAAAAGACACATGTAAATCAACAGGATTTCTGTATTTAAGGTAACTTTTAAAAAGAAAAATATAAAGAGGCTACTCTTTCCATTGTTTTAATGTTTGCTCCCATTTATTAGATATCTGCAATAAAAATTGAGATTTAGAGTGGAAAGAGAATACAAGCTTTCCTAATTTCAGTGCTCACAGGAAATTCAAATATACTACTGAAAGGTGCCTCTCTGCATTTTCACTTTCCCAAAGTCAGAAGCAAAGAAGTTCCTGAGTGCCTGGTTAAAAATAATTTCCTACTTTAATTAATGTGGTCAATGTTGACATTGAGTAGTGCTTTAAAAAACCCAATAGATTAGCTTCCCTCTGTGACATTTAAACTTGCCATACACCATAATAAGGTAAAGAAGCTTCCCCCGCCCTCTCCCCCCCCCCCCGCCAAACACAGATTTTTAATGTTCTCAGCACACAGTTAATCTTTAAAGACTTTGAGAAATACAGTGACAGAGAAACAATCCATACAGTAACTGAGGGCATCAATATTAATATTGCTTTACATAAGGTGAAAATTCCTTAAAAAAGGCTTATGTATTGTGACCAAAAAGACAGCATGCTTTCCACATGATAAAATCAGATTGAATTAATCAAAAGATGGACTCTAATTCTGACACTAGACAGATTCCAGCACCAGAAATTCCAGCACAAGGGAAAAATATGTTGTTCTAGATTCTTCCTATTCTCATTGCCCTTAGATCACTTTCAAATATTAGCCCAAAGGAATTCAAATTGTCCTTTGTAATCATTCTGACGGGATATCAGCACTTCAAACTGACAATATCTAACACAAGTGTTATGTTTTATTTTCATTATTAAAATGAAACATCAGCATGAAAAGGATACAAGTATGAACTTATCTCAAATTGAACAGACAGTTACAACATTCTCTGTTTTTATGGAATTTATGTTCACCTTCAGGAACAATAGAGCAGTTTAATGGAGTCATATTTTTTCTTAAGGGACACATCAACTGCAGCAGCTTTGATTTGATGTCAACACTTGGAGATATAATGAAGACTAATGTTGACTAAATGTCAAACAGAAAACATTTAGAAAGCTTGAAAGTGATCAAAAAAAAGGTCTTCCATTGCTTTGTGAGGTACTTCTGAGTTTTACAGTTTCTCTTGTGGATCTTTAGTGTTATCAGCTTGCTGAGCCAATTGCTCATATATGTCAAGCTCTACACTGCCATATACACATGCATTTCTCAAATGCCCTAAATATCTCAAGAAGTAACAAAGAGCTATGATTAGGCAGCTGAACTGAATTACTCTCAGATATATTTTCAGAGCTCAAGCACTTTACATAAAGATACCTGCATTTGCACATCCACATTTTGCTGTCTGCACCAGTCTTAAATGGGCCCTGATCAATTTCTGTTCCTGTTATTGTTGTCTTTTCAAATAATTATTTCTAGTTACTCTCTAAAAAATTACTTTTTCTTGTACAGTCTTTGGTAAAGTCTCCATCTTTCTTACAAGGCTCCTTTCAGTATTAAAAGCTTTCAATCAGATATCTCTTCTCCAAGCTGACTAACCTCAGCTCTTGACTTTTCCTCGCAAGTGATGTTCCATCCCTCTGATGGCTTATGTGGCCTGACTTTTGTGGCCCTTCTCTATATGCAGTTCAAGAGGTTCATGTATTTCTTGTGCTGCATGTGCCAGAGCTGTATGTAGTACCTCAAGTGGGGTTTCACCTCAGTAATGTAGATGGGGAGAATCACCTCTCTCAACTTGCTGGTCATGCTTCTTTTCACAGTATCACAGTATCACCAAGGTTGGAAGAGACCTCAAAGATCATCGAGTCCAACCTGTCACCACAGAACTCATAACTAGACCATGGCACCAAGTGCCACATCCAATCCCATCTTGAACATCTCCAGGGACGGTGACTCCACCACCTCCCTGGGCAGCACATTCCAATGACAAACGGCTCTCTCAGTGAAGAACTTTCTCCTCACCTCAAGCCTAAACTTCCCCTGGCGCAGCTTGAAACTGTGTCCTCTTGTTCTGGTGCTGGTTTCTAGAGAGAAGAGACCAACCGCTTCCTGGCTGCAACCACCTTTCAGGCATCACCTTTGATGCAGTCCAGGATAAAGTTTGCTTTCGGGGTGTAAGTGCATTGATGGCTCATACATATCTCTGGGCTATTAAAAAATACTTGTCAGATGCAATGTTAAACAGCAAAATTCTGTTGATTATCACAGTGCAAACTCAATGAGTTTGCTTTTTTAACTTGTGTGTGGAAACACTCTGTACACAGTTCACAGGATCTTATGACTACTGATATCAGCAGTCATCTCTTTTCATACAGAAACAACATGAAAGATAATGTAACATGAAAACAAAATGCTGCAAAACTAATAGGCTGCATCTAGAGCAAGGCATATGCCTTACTGACACCTAAGTGAAATGTAATAGATCTTTCCTCAGTTATTAAAGCCTTTAGCCTCCAAAGTATTGCAGATGTGTTTTCAACTTCAAAATTTACTGATTGCTTAGAGATATATTTCTGTATTTGTTTCAAACACTTTGTCACGGATATAAGTAGTTCAGTAGTCTCTTTTTCTACCTGGACTCTAATGGGACATAGAAATCGGAGCTTGCTCGGATGAAACCTTTCCAGATTTCTAGTCTACTAAGAAATTTAGATAGCTTTTTTAGTAGGGACATTTCTGGTCTTTGGGCTAGTAAGAATGAATAAAAGCACAACGGTGGGCAGATAAGTTGTTCAAGATGAATGATTACTGCTCAGTGATCATCATCTCAAAGTGATGTTGCCTCAAAGAGCATATTCTCACCACCATTGCAGCTCCAGTTCAGTGAATTCTGAGCTGTATTTCAGGCTAAGTAATCATCTGAAGACAGACACCAATGACTTTAAGATGAGTCACTATCAAATACCACTATTTTAAGCACTTTCTGTGCTTGGAAGTTGCATAAAGAATATACCAACTTCAGGTGCCTTTCTGTTCTGTATGCCTGCAGATTTTGCCATTATTATGTATCCTCTCCTCTCTTCACTCTATAAGGAATGTCTTAATTAGGATCAGGTAACTCTTAGGTGTCCATTTTCTTTATTATATCTAGCAATTTATTCAACTTAACAGCTATAAATTGAGCTCTGAATTGCTTACTTTTGTCATATGTTTGGTCTATACTTCATTCTGTTTCTGTAGTTCCCCAGTGTCGTGATTATATTTAAAATGTAATCTTCCACCAGTACATGCAATACTACTACTGTCCCCAAGACAGTCTGTCCTTTGCTCACTCCTGGATCTCAGGAAAAGTCCTCTCCAATGGCCTGACTTCAGGAAGAATAAGATTTCTTGTTTGTCCTTTTCCTTTTCCTTTTCCTTTTCCTTTTCCTTTTCCTTTTCCTTTTCCTTTTCCTTTTCCTTTTCCTTTTCCTTTTCCTTTTCCTTTTCCTTTTCCTTTTCCTTTTCCTTTTCCCTTTTTTTCTTTTTCTCTTTTTTTTTTATCTTTATCTTTTTTATTTTTTTTCTCTTTTTCTTTTTCTTTTTCTTTTTCTTTTTCTTTTTCTCTTTTTCTTTTTCTCTTTTTCTTTTTCTTTTTCTTTTACCTTTTTCTATTCAGGGGAAATTATTTTTGGATCTACAAGGTCAGTTCTGCTGCTTTGAACTTCCACTTAATGTAATATCTGAGAAATATCAGAGAAAAAGATTGTCTCCATGGATCAGGATGTATAATCTTTCCATCATCTGATGTGCCAGTGATGATAGACATATATGTTATATTTGTGTCTCATAATGATTTTCTCAAATCATTATGAGATATATAAAGGAACTGAAAGATTATTATTTTTAATGAGCTCTGACTGTAAATACCAGATTTTAAATACTCCCAACTATTTTTGCCTGAAAAATTGAAAAAGAGAGAAAAGAAACTAAATGGCAAAACTACAGGGGTTAGAAAATTATAATTACTGTAATAGTGGTATATGGCATATTCATCTCAAAGAAGAAATGAAAGGAACTTCCATTAGTTGACTTTTCAGGACTCTAATCAGTCACTAAAGACTCATGATTTTCAGCATGAAATAAACAAAATAAAAGGATCCAGTCACAGCAACAAGCAAATGTTTATAGCTTTAAGAGCTGATTTAATGACAAGAGGATATTTTTTTTCAGTAAGTCCAGTATCCACAGAAGTAATTGCAGTGGAAGTTCTCAACTCCCTATCATCCATTTCAGCATCTGTGTTACTTCTGTGCTGTAGGCAAGTTTAATAAAACAAGAATTTAGGGATTTGAATTAATTATATTTTAAATAGTTAAATATTTGGTTACAGATTAGGTCCATTCAGTATTCCCCACTGTTCTATTAATAGTGTTCTGGTCTCTTTCTTTAAAAAAAAAATCCAAGGAAAAAATCAAACCTCAACTTTCTTTTTGACTTACAACAAAGTCTCAAAACAATCCCACATGGATCAGAGGACTGTCTTACCTGAGAAAGATTGCATAGGCCTTTTGCCAATGTCACCTCAATTATACAGTCGTCACTGTTTTCACAGTAGGACACAGAAGGTGGTGATTGGTTTGCTTTCCCCAGGGTTCATTTTTCAACTGTAGAGTTGACATGGATACATCTAAAGTGATTGGACTAAGATGCCAGTTTTCTATTGGGAAGTGAATAAAAAAATTTGCTGCTACTGAGTATAACCTTAGTCATCCCCTCACAGTAGTAAAAATGATTAATCTTATGAAGTACATAAAATCCTGGTTTTGTCTGTTCAAACTTTTATTATCATGTGTATTTAAAAAATATTGCAAAATGGAAGTTCCACTCCAACATAAAATCTTCAGTGTGCACTGTTGGCACCATATATTTCAAATAATCATGAAATTAACAGTACTTGCAATGTTGAAATTAATTTTAAATAAATGTATGTCATATTTAATCTTTTCCAAGTCTCAATAGACAGCTGAATTTCTCACTGTCCTCTGAACTAAGTGCAGACACTATGCAGGATACAGTAGGGTTCAGGGAAAGAAAGGGAATGGATAAGGGATAATATGCAGCAAATATCTCACTCTGTGCAAAGCACTAAACTGTTTTCTTGTATTTCTGAGACTGTCTGTGACATCAGTTTTGAAAACATCATAGCTCATATCTTTTAGGTCACAAACAATGTAACTTCTAGAAAGTTTTAGTATGGATAATTAATATGCAGGTAAGGTTAAATTCTGTCACTAGCTAGTCAGGCACAATTTACCCTTGGTGAAGCCACGTTGGCTGTCTCTAATCACCTCTTTGTCCTCCATTAGCTTTGTCATCTCTGTTTGTTGATCTTATTGAGCATGGAGGTGAGGCTGATTGTCCATTTATTGCCATTTCAAATAGAATGAGTTTTCTAGGCTTTAGGTAAACAAATCAAACTCACATGCTGGATGATTTTTTAAATTAGTCTCAATTAATATTCAAGTAATGTGGAAAACTATTCCACTGTTTGGGGCCTTTTTTGGGTTGTTTTGAAATTGTTTCTCATTAAATTTCTCCAAAGGATTGGAACCATAAATATTATAAAAGAAGAGGATTGAAATCTTCAGAAACTCAGACTTCAGCTTCCTTTTTAGTAAAACAAATTATTTTTTCTTATTCTATTTATTTATTTGTGCATTTCATTCAATTTTTATTTCAAAATTTTCAAGGAAATTTGATTATTATTATTTCAGAACAAAAAGGACTACAAAGCAGTAACATAAATTATTGTACATTAGCTTTTTATCGTTATTCATCTTGATTGCTCTAACCTTGAGCTTTACAAGCCATAGAGATGAACTAAATAAGACTTGGGGAAGTAGGGAAAAGTTAAAAAAAAAAAAAAGGATAAATTCTCAGAAAATAGATAACTTGCTAAGCTATCCATTCCACTTCATCGTCCAAATACACTCAATGTTACAACATTGATTAACCTGTTAAAAACCAGAAAGATAATGACCACATATACATTATAGAGAGGAAAAGAACCATGGGTGCTCTACTAATTTTGAAAGAATCCACAGATCAGCAAAAATGAAATGTGGAAAATAGTTTTATCTTCAAAAATCCAACCTCATCCAAGATAAAGAGATAACAAATGATGTTTATTTAGGCAGGTAGATAGCTTATAGTACATTTATATCTGTGCTCCGCATATTTAACTTATTCAAATATTAGCAACAATTGTGACAGATAAAAGCAAGCAGTCCAAACACATAAGTTCAAATATTTCAGTTAAAAGTGAAGACAGCTAGTAAAGGTAATGATCTGTACTTTCAAATAAATTATGAAGGAAATATATATTCACAAACTGTAGAAGAGGTTTCCTATGCCTTTAATCTAATCTAAGCAAACAAGACTGCCTTTCCCGCATTAACTGTCATTAAACATACTCATCTTCAACAAAGATTAGAGGAATATTTTTCTATGGCATTATCCATCTTCCTTCAAAGATTCATCTCTTGAACAGGAGAAAATATAGAATAATTTCCCAGAGGTATGAAACAACTATAAATGATTATTCAGAGAGTAGATGTGTTTTATGGCTCCAGCTTTCATAAAAATATCATGTCAGGTTAACATAGGATACCTATATCACAGCTCCCCATTTAGTCTTCACTGCCTGGACCTTGTCTGCTCTTCCAGCAAAGGACTCTTCATATCTGTAGAGAAGATCAGGTCGAGTCTTTGATGGTTAAAATGCTCTAGAATGATTTATTCTAAAAATTTATGCAGGCTTAGAAGGTTGCAGAACTACCTGGGGAATTCTGATGTGTTTGTGAAATGCAATAAATGCAATTCAACATAAAAATTCCCCTTCCAACAACCAAACCAAATTAAATAAATACAAATCAAAAATATGGAATAATTTTGTCAAAAAATATGGTTATAAATATTTTTCTAAATGTTCTCTTAGTCTTCATCTTCTTTTGCTCTTCATCCATCTTCTTAATATATTTTTCATGTTTATGACTTTATCCTAATTTGTTTGTTTGTTTTCCCTTTTTTATTTTTTATTTGTTTTTTAGTGACATCGACGTGATTCATGGCATCCCTGCTTATAGAAATAAACAATAATAAGGAAGACCCATTAGAGATTCGTCAAAATAAGCCAGAATCTTGTAAACAGTACAGTCAAATTTGAAGCAGCAACTAAATATGTGCACTTCAAATTAAAGGTTGAAGTTCTGTAAATTACAGGAAGATGATGATTCTTTTTATAACAACCCATAGTGTCTGATAAACCAAAAATGTTGCTTGGACTCTCCTTACCATTTTGAATACAATTACAGCAAGAAGGTGTCAATTACTGTAAGGTGTACATATACAGATATATATATATAAGGGTGATATAAAGGCCAGACACAGCCAATTCCCACTGGCTCCAAATGAGCTACTGCAGGTCACAGCATCCAAGATGGTAACGCCTTGGGGAAAGTATATCTAAGAATAGGAATTACATTGCACAAGTAGTGAGCAGTGAGGAAAGCAAGCAAACAAACAAGCAAAACCAACCAAAAACATGAGGAAAGAAACAGCTATGAATGTATCAAAGTCATGGAATGATGATGAGGACATGCTCCTGGTGTTGAACTCCCTTGCTGCCTGTGGAGAAGATAATGATGAAGCAGATTATCCTCCTAAACCTGAAGGAGGACCATGATGGAACACATACAAACATGGTCCTATGTGAATGTCATGATGTTCAACAAGGCCAAATGCAAGGTCCTGCACCTGAATCTGAACAGTCTGCAGTATAAGTACAGACTGAGGAAGGAATGAATTGAGAACAGCCTTGGGAGAAGGACTTGGAAATACTGGTGGATGAGAAATTGGACCTGAGCCAGAAAAGTATGCTTGCATCCCAGAAACCCAATTGTTTCCTGAACTGTATCAAAAGAATTGTGAATAGCAGCTTGAGGGAGATGATTCTCATGCTCTGCTCTGGTGAGACTGCACCTGAAGAACTGTACACAGCTCTGGGGTCTCAGGTTTGAGCAACCTGTCCTAATGTTAGATGCTCCTTCCGTGGTATCAGGGTTGGATTTGATGATCTTTGAAAGCCCCTTCCAAAACATTCTATGATTATATGGTTGCATGATTTGCAGGGGGGGCTGGGGCGAGTAATAAGACAGAAGCAGAGAAAAGTGTGAGGAAGAACAAATAATAGAGAGCAACAGTTATGGACTCACCACAAATACCAGTAACCATCATCCTGCACTACTCAGGGCGATAAGGTAGAAGAGTCAGGAATGAAGTTGAGCTGAGGAGGAAGAGGAGTTAGTGGGTTTAGTTTAGTCTTTGTTTCTCTCTGTCCAACTCAATTGGCAGCAAATTAAACTGCTTTTTCCCAAGTCAAGTCTGTTTTGCCTCTGATGGTAACTGGTAAGTGTTCTCCCTATCTTAACCCGCAATATTTTCCAACTTATTTTTCTTCCTTCCTTCCTTCCCATTGAGGAAGGGGAGTGAGAGGGCAGCTGTGTGGGTACACCTGCCCATGGCATGGAGGTTGGAGTAGATGGTCTTTCGGGTCCTTTCCAACCCAGGCCATTCTATGATTCTAAACACCATTATTCAATAGATTTGGTAGTCTTGTAGGTTCGTTTTGTGCTCTGTACCACTGTGTGGCCAGTCATGATTTTCTCCCTCATTTCGTCTTAAAGCCATTGAACAAAAATCCCAGAATGCTTATATGAATGATAAGTAGAACCCTAACTGTCATGTGTACTCCTAATACATTTCAGATGGGAGAAGAAAATGTTATCAAATATTAGTGCATAAAAACCACATGCATAACATCACACAAATATATGTCTTACAGAAAGCTTCCAAATTAAATGAACATAAATGAGAAAATGGTGAGAAATATTTAATTTCAGGCTTGAAGGAAATTAGTACTAACAATCAAGCAGGTAAAAATGTTTTGTTTACCGTAATAGGAAACAGAAATTAAAAAATGAAGCAGAAATAAAATTGAATCATATTGAATAATTCATCCTGAATTGAGCTTGGTGTTAGTTCCAGTGAAATCTCCAATAAAATAAAAAATTAAAAAATCTGTAAGTTAGATATAGTCAGAATAATACATCTCCCTGTACAAGCTGAGATAATGGCATTTTCATCTTGCCCTGTGGAATCTGAATGTCATGAATTCCTGGTTTGAAGCATAATATAATAAAGGTCACTTACCAAGGTAGAGAACAGGGAAGGTAAGGAAAAGCCATGCATAGCACATCTGCTTAGGATGAACCAATCTGACACAGTTATTAATTATCATGGATGCCTTAGGGCTGGAATAAAGCTGTCAGCTGGAGAGTAAAATACTTTCCCAAAGTTACAGTGTTAAAAAAAAAAATTGCAATGAACTCAGAAATGCTCATTCAATTTTGACAAATATCTTCTCAGAATCTGTGACAATAATGAAGACTAAAATGTGATAGCAAAGTCTTAATCAAATGGGAGGCAAAAATTATCTGATATAAACTGTGTTTGATTAGATGAAATAAATTTGTATTAGATTTATTAAGTCAATGACCTAAAATATTGGCTAACATTTTAGCACACACTAAAGAATAAATTAATACACAACCTGAGACTTCAGTAGCTTTGGTATGCACAATGAATTGGAATTTGCTCAGATATGTCACTCATGTTTTCAGTCTGCAAGGGCTGCTGTGAGTAAAAGCAGGTTGAGGAACAATGTAGGGATCTGAAACTTATTAATCATATCTAAACAAATACTTATAAACTCCTGTGTAATTTATGTATTTTTGGCATAGACATTTTGGCCTGGGAAGTTTCATTAAATTGATTTGGATGATATCTATAACATTATGTTATGATCTACCATTATATTTCCAAAAATATCTATGATATTATATATAGGAAAATGTTGTGGGTTGAAGTTTCCTCCCCCAGCATTAACTTTACCAGACCAACTCAGCTGGAAGCAAATGAAGCTGTTTTTACAAGCAAGAACTACACTTTACAATGGAATGCAATGAATATGTACAAAATATACAGTATCTACAACATTATACAGATATTTATGTTGGTCTCTTCTCCCAGGCAACCAGCACCAGAACAAGGGGACACAGTCTCAAGCTGCACCAGGAGAGGTTTAGACTTGAGGTGAGGAAGAAGTTCTTCACTGAGCGAGTCGTTCGTCTTTGGAATGGGCTGCCCAGGGAGGTGGTCTAGTCATGAGGTCCGTGGAGACAGGTTGGACTCGATGATCCTCGAGGTCTCTTCCAACCTTAGTGATACCGTTTGGCCCTACCATGACACTTACTCTTTGAGAAGTACATGACCTTGGCCTATAATTTGGAAGGAAAATACTTGGGAAGTCAGGTAGGTAGGCAAATAGGTACATGGGTGTCACGACATCAAGGTAACACGTTTGACAGAAATAAGGCACACTGATCAGTGAGTTGCACACCTTGGGTTGCTCTTATTTTCAATACTGACCATATAAACCAGGAAATAAGGAAGGCAAAAAACCTGTGCTTACATAGTCAATTTTACTTGGTTATAAAATGTGTTTAATATTTGAGCATCTTGGTGATTATCATTGAGAATGATATACTTTATCAGAGACTTTTCCTTACATACTTTGGTTCAGTTCTGTTTAATTTTTAAAAATCTGAATATATGGGAATTTTCCCCAGAATGGCACTTAGATTGGTCTCATTGGCTATGTCTGTACTCCTTTGAGGACATTTTTTGACCCTGAGATCAAACTTTGCAGCCTAGCTGTAATGGGTTGGGGCAGATCCCCTCCCCACCTGAGGCAGAAATAACGACTCAGGCAAACGGATTGCAAAAGTGATGAAAGTTTAAATAGAAAGCAGTGAATGTTACAGAAAACCCAAAGCGCAGTGACAAAGAAAGATCCCATCCCCACCTGAGGGTGCATGCAAAACCCCCAGGGCTCCTTCTTCCCCCTCCCTCTACTGGGCTAGTCTCAGCTGGCCAGGCCTGAGACTGCCCATCCCCCTGTGGCCTTGGGCCCAATCAGGCCCATGGCCGGGAGATCTCTCCCCCAGTTACCAAGTCTCGGAGAGGGAAGGAAAGAGGAAGTGCCAGACTCCGCACTGGATCTTATAGTGGTGCAAAGAATTATGGTAGGAAATACACAATTTCTTGTGTCCATCCCTCTGGGCTGGACTTCTGGACACAGGAAGTGAATGCACCAGGGGGGCACCCAGCTCAAACTACAACATGCCACCCCTGTATTTCATACCATAATCTTTGCACCCAAACACATCATCAGATCAGAAAACTTCTGATGACATGTCCGGCAGAATCCATATCTTCATCTGGGCGTCCACTCAAACAGTCTCTCATTCAGGCTCAAGCATCAGTCCATTCCAGTTGTTCTTCCTCATGTGATGGAACCTCCCAGCGACGCAGTCCTTCTCCTGCAGTGTGAATTCCTTGTGGACTCCTTGGAACATCCTGGTCACCTGGAAATACCTCACAACTTCTCAGCCAAGCCTTTACTCTCCTATTCAGCGGCAAATTCTCCACCCCTGGGGCAGGCCAGTCGGAACAATCCGGCTCCACGACTGCCTTTTTCAATCCATCCAGGGTGCCGCAGCCAACCGCTTTCACGCGGACCAAAGCTGCACGGATGCATGTCAGAGGCACTCCGCACCCCCCGGCTGGGCGCTCGCGTACCGAGGCAGGACAGCATCCGGCTGCACAACCTCCACCCCCGGAAGAGGGAGGAGCTGCGCCACAGCCCGCTGAAGAAGCAGGGAGGCGGAGCCAGGTGCTCGGCGCCATTTTCGGAACACGTCCGAAAACACCAGGGAAAGATTTACAGCTGCCGCCGCCGCCTGAACGCAGCCCGGCTCGGGCGGTGCCGCCGCCGCCGCTTGAACGCGGCCCGGCTCGGCCCCCGCCGTCTCTGTCGCCGCGATGCAGAGTCCGAGTCACCTCCAGCAGTCGCTTGCCCGCTCGCCGTGGGTGTCCGCCCCCCGCAGCGGCCGCGGGCCGACCACGCTCTGCTTGCCGCTGCCCCTCCTCCGCGCCCTGCCGCTCCGCAGAGAACGAGGAGAAGGCAGGTCTCGCTTTCTTAGGCTACTCGAGCATTCTTAAGCTACCCTGGGCAGAAAGTCACAGAAAGAGCCACCCCTCGCTGTTCCCAAGCAACAGTAGGGGCTTCCATGCCATCAGCCACGCACCAGCTATCCTTCTGCAGTCCACAGGAGTTCACACAGTCGCCCCGGTAACACAAAACCTGAGCCCCAACTTTCCAAACCCAAACCGACGCCCAGAACTAAATTTAAACTCTCCATCTTTTGCAATCCGAGCTGCAGTTGGCCCCACGTTGGGCGCCAAAATGTAATGGGTTGGGGCAGATCCCCTCCCCACCTGAGGCAGAAATAACGACTCAGGCAAACGGATTGCAAAAGTGATGAAAGTTTAAATAGAAAGCAGTGAATGTTACAGAAAACCCAAAGCGCAGTGACAAAGAAAGATCCCATCCCCACCTGAGGGTGCATGCAAAACCCCCAGGGCTCCTTCTTCCCCCTCCCTCTACTGGGCTAGTCTCAGCTGGCCAGGCCTGAGACTGCCCATCCCCCTGTGGCCTTGGGCCCAATCAGGCCCATGGCCGGGAGATCTCTCCCCCAGTTACCAAGTCTCGGAGAGGGAAGGAAAGAGGAAGTGCCAGACTCCGCACTGGATCTTATAGTGGTGCAAAGAATTATGGTAGGAAATACACAATTTCTTGTGTCCATCCCTCTGGGCTGGACTTCTGGACACAGGAAGTGAATGCACCAGGGGGGCACCCAGCTCAAACTACAACACTAGCTCACATTTATCTGGAACTGTGGAAGTTTTTCATGTGTGAGGTTTGCTTGTTTTTAAAAGGTGTACATATGTGATACCTAAGACTTAGTGTACCATTGAATCAATCTGCTTAGATTTCTGCTTGTTAGTATTATGGTGCCACAGATGAGTACTCTTTTGATAGCCTCTCTAGATCTCACTTATTTATATTTCTTTATGAATGTTTGGGCTGCATAGACTCCTAACAGCTGAGAAATGGAAAACTACTAGAAGGATGTACTGCTTCACACAAGGCACAGAAGCTATTGTTGATAAAAAACTGTTGGATGCTCAAAAAGGAACTATGCAAGATCATGGAAGGAAAAAAAAAGCAGAACAAGGCAAGCAAAGAAGCAAGCAAACAAACAAAAACCCCAAAACAAAACAACAACACAAAAGACTATACCATCTACTGTGTGAAAAGTGCCTAACCTACAAACTGATGGGAACCATCATTATATGCTTGACTGTTCTAAAACTCTAAGCTCCTGATGAATGATGAATGGAATAGAAAATAACAGAATTAACCAGGTTGGAAGAGACCTTTTAGATCATCAAGTCCAACCTATAATCCAACACTATTTAATCAACTAAACCGTGGCAACAAGCGCCCTGTCCAGTCTCTTCCTAAACACCTCCAGCAATGGTGATTCCACCACCTCCTCGGGCAGCACATTCCAATAGCCAATCACCCATTCTATGAAGGACTTCTTCCTAACATCCAGCCTCAACTTCCCCTGGTGCTGCTTGAGACTGTGTCCCCTTGTTCTGTCTCAGGTTTCCTGGGAGAAGAGACCAACCCCCCCCTGTCTACAACCTCCCTTCAGGTAGTTGTAGACAGCAAGAAGGTCTCCCCTGAGCCTCCTCCTCTCCAGGGTAAGCAACCCCAGCTCCCTCAACCTCTCCTCATTGGGCTTGTGCTCCAAACCCCTCCCCAGCTTTGTTGCCCTTCTCTGAACATGCGCCAGCAAGTCAACATCTTTCCTAAACTGAGGGGCCCAGAACCGGACACAGGACTCAAGGTGTGGCCTAAACAGTGCTGAGTCCAGGGGCAGAATGTCCTCCCAGCTCCTACTGGCCACACTATTCCTGACATAGGCTGGGATGCCATTGGCCTTCTTGGCCACCTGGGCACATGGATGGCTCATGTTCAGCTGACTATCAACCAGTACCTCCAGGTCCCTTTCTACCTGGCCTCTCTACAGCCACTCTGACCCTAGCCTGTAGCACTGCATGGGGTTGTTGTGGCCAATGTGTAGAACCTGGCACTTGGATGTGTTAAATCTCATGCCATTGGACTCTGTCCATCTGTCCAGCCTGTCAAGGTCCCTCTGCAGAGCATTCCTACCCTGTAACAGATCAACATCTGCCCCCAGCTTGTTGTCATCTGCAAATTAACTGATGATGGACTCAATCCCCTCATCCTGATGATCTATAAAGATACTGAACAGGATGGAGCCCAGCACTGATCCCTGGGGCACACCACTAGTGACTGGCTACCAGCTGGATGTGGCACCATTCACCACCAATCTCTGGGCTTGGCCCTCCAGCCAGTTCCTGACCCAGAGCAGAGTGCTGCTGTCCAAGCCATGGGCTGGCAGCTTGGCCAGGAGTTTGCTGTGAGGGATGGTATCAAAGGCCTTGCTGAATTCCAGGTAAACTACATCCACAGCCTTCCCCACATCCACCAGGCAGGTCACCTGATCATAGAAAGAGGTCAGGATGGTGAGGCAGGACATTCCCTTCCTAAATCCATGCTGGCTGGGCCTGATCCCTTGGCTATCCTGCAAGTGCTGTGTGATTGCACTCAAGATGACCTGTTCCATAATCTTGCCTAGCACGAGACCAATAAGTATTCTGTTGGCCTCATATTGCCATTACGGTATTAATTGCCAATGTAATATTAATACCATAATGACAGTGCATTATTTACATAAAATTTAACTTTCTTCACATCCTTCTTCTAGTGAAAATTTCACACCATTCCTTCTTTTGTGTGATTATTATTGCATTTGTGTTAAGAGCTTAGAACAAAGCAACACTTTTGATTAAGGTAATTATGATGACATAAAATGTGACAAACTTTGCAAAGCTAAAATGCAAAAATTTATTACCATGGACAGTAACTGTTGAGATATTCCAAAACACTAGTTACATTCACAGGACAATAAGCATTTTCCAGACTGCTGAAGAAATAAATGCCTAGATGGACAAGCAATAATATAGAACTGTTGGTGTGGGGTGTTTTTGTTTTGTTTCAGTTTGTTTATTTGTTTTGTTTGCTTGTTTTGTTGATTGGTTTGGTTTTGTTTTGGGTGGGTTTTTTTGGTAGTGAGAGTTTAATAGGTTTGCTTACTGAGGATCCAAAGCTGATATGTGCTGCCCAGGGAGGTGGTGGTGTCACTGTCCCTGGAGGTGTTCAAGAAAGGATTGGATGTGGCATTTGGAGCCCTGGTTTAGTTGTTATGAGGTGTTGGGTGATAGGTTGGACTTGATGATCTCTGAGGTCTTTTCCAACCTTATTGATTCTATGATTCTATGGTATAAAATAAGCAGTATGGTCACCATATATAATAGGATGTATCTGTAAAGCTGACTTAATCATCTGTAGACATTTTAGGGGGCAATTATATTTTCCCATCAAGATCAGCTCACTAGCTCAAACACATCATTACCTTATTGATGCCATTTTAGTAGTGCTGTTACAAGTAGCCAACTTAAAAACTTAATCGCTAAGGCAGGCTGTGATGTGGTTGTCTTCTTGTTGTCTCATGTAAAGAACTTAAAAGCAACAATTCAAAATTTTTTTAGCAATTAGGATGGGGATTTTTTTCCCTGCTTTTAGGCATATTAAAACCATCGCCCAAACAAAAAGCCATTTAAAAGGAATGAAGCTATAAAAGGACACAGTAAAGGCAGAAAATGAAGAATGACTCTTCTGAAGCTCATTTATGACATGAAAAAATAATACACATATAATAATGTCTTGGAGAAACAGGAGAAAATATTTATTACTTTGTTTTGTTTTGTTTTCTTTCCCTCTTTTTTTTTTTTTTCCTAACTATTATTTGATTCTCAGTTTTATCTCTATTTTCATTATTATCACATTTATAAAGTAGTAGTCCCTGTGGGTTAGGTAAATCAAACTTCTCTTAGCTGAGGTTTATTTTTGCATTTATAACATAATTTGTGATACATGGGTTGGCATTATACCGGTTACAGACTCCAGCAGAATCTGGGGCAGGATGTCTCTGAAAGACTGCATGCTGACCACATATTCTCAATAGAAGTGGAAGGCACAATCCATACAGGGGTTGCATTGTAAGCAGAAGAGGAAAAGAGTTTAGGCTCACTGTTCTTTAGTGCATTCAAAAAAACAGGCTAAAGTTGATGTGTTGACAACAAACATTACACAAAAATATTTTATCATTCATAGAGTCACAGTTCTAGGCTAAGGGAACCCTAGATTTGAGACAGAGCAATCATGTGCAAGCCAGGAGCTTGTGGTTATAACTTGAGCATTTGAACAAAATGAGAGCAGTTTTAAGCTCCCTTCTTTAATCAATACTACCCACATGCCAGCTGCTAAACTGCAAACCTTAATTTGTTCCATACTATGGTCCCATTGATTGAGAAAAGAGAGAAGACTGTGGAGAGGCAATTGCAAGATTTGAATTCTTTTGATTTAACAAACTTCAGGCTAAAATGAAACACCAATGAAGTGACTCCAGTCGCAATGGTGGTTGTTTCAAAGATTTTCCATTCACTCCTGGGGCACATTGCTAGTTCTCCTTTCCATAAGCTGTAGGAAAGTCATGCAAGTTTATACGTTTCATATTTACTACAAGGTTACAGTTGGGCAGCTGAAAGCCTTTGAAGAACAAGTTCCATAGTATTTATCACAATTAAAGGAATAAACAGAGGGAAAATATATGTTACCTTCACCAGTTTCAAGCAGAGCTGATTGATGTTTTACAGATTTTCTCACAGTTCTGAAAACCAGATCATAGATAATTCAGAGGGAATTAAGGCTCTTAATAAGAAATGAGAGATTTTGAAGCTGTATTTCAGCTACCTGTAAAACCCTGAGCCCCCTCATCAACTTTTTCCTCATAATGCGTAACACTTATATAGCACTTTTCATCTTCAAAGTGCTTCACAAAACATTTACTAATTAATCCTTTGAGCACCCCTAAGAGCTCAGTAGAAAATTATGTGATCTCTGGCAACCATGCGAGAGCCTTGAGCAAAGCATTGAGTTCTGCATCCAGTAGGGATTATAGTCAAGGTCTCCTGAAGTCTGCTGAAGATTTAAAGAAAATGTGAAAATATTTAAAGAGTAAAAGGGCATTTTCAATAAGGATGGGTGAAATTGAAATGCAAAGTTCAAATATACAATATGGAAAAAACTTACTATTCCTTCCTAAGTAGTATCTCTTATTTGTCTTATAAAATCTATACACTCATATAACAGGATATTTGAATACCTGTGACTATCCTGCTCAGTAAAGGAGAGTTCTAGTAAGCTAAGCATGACAAAGGTACAGACTTGAACACTGGCATGTATTTCTCCATAACACAAAACTCTTTCTTCAGTGCTTTCTTGCATTTTTTTTGCTAAGGGCAGCTTACAGTCACAAAAACAAACAAACAAACAAAACAAACAAAAAAAACCCCCAAACATACACCCAACAACTTCTTTTATCAGCAACCCTTGTATTCTGAGGGGAAAGAGAGTTAATTTTGTAGGAAAAAGCATTTCCAAGCCCTAAGACTGCAGAATGAACCCTGATCCATTTCAGTTATTAAGATGAATGTAGTCATCAATCACAAAAGTGTAACAATTCCATAACAACGGCAAAGATCCTGAATGCCTGATCTGACAATGCTTCATAAGAGGTTATCATAGCTGGAGGAATCACAGAATCACAGAAAACATCTGATAGGAAGGGACCTCAAAGATCAGTCCAACCTTGGACAAGAAGTAACAGGTCGCCTTATAATAGCCTGATCACATGGTTTTGTAGTCACACTTATCCACACAAGATCTTTTCTCATAATACTTCTTTTCTCCACGCTGAACAACCCCAGCCCCCTGACAATTTTTGTGGGCCTCCTCTGGACCCATTCTAACAGTTTGATGTCCTTCCTGTACTGAGGGCTCCAGGGCCACTTTGTGGACTAAAAGAAGAGAGTCAAGGTCCCAAGTAATCACCTCCTCCTTAAATGAGATTCACCACCCTGGTATTACTCTCACTGTCTTCTCTAATATTGGTTTTTTTCTTTTGCATTTGAAAAGTCACTAAGATATGGGATAACTCATAGTGTATTACAGACCTTCTTCTGATATGTTTGTACAAGCATGCACTGTAGACATGGTATTCAGATGATTAGAACACAGTTTGAGTTATGCCTTTAGAAAGACAAGTACGATACTCAGTTATTCTGTATGCATGATGACATTTTAGACAGAATGCCTCATTGTCATTTTTATAAGTGCTTAAGATTTAATGTTCCTTAACTAATATCTTTTATTTTCTAGAAATGCTGGAAATTCTCAGGTTCATTTTCTTGTACTTCAATGTAGTATCAGAAATAGTAAGCATAATCTTTTGAGATTTTAGAAGTTCAGCGCAGTGGAATTCAAGGATGATCTGAAATCAGGTATCTGGGGCTGTGAATGCTAATCCCATATTGCTGTTCAGGCAGTCTGTAGAATGTCCAATTGTTCTTAGCAGCCATTAGTGTAGATTTCTTCTATGTAACCACTGTGGATTCTGTGAAAGAGATCCTCTCTCAGGCCCTTTAAATCTGTATGATTGCATAATTAAATGGGAGGGAGGGGGGTGTTGTTTTGGTTTTGGTTTGGTTTGGTTTGGTTTTTTACATTTAGTCATACCACTTTCTACCTAGAAAGCTGAGAAATGGTCTGAATCAAAAATTTAAATCTTGGATGTTTAAAGTTCCAAAATTGATTCACTCTAGAAATATTTTTATGCCACTGCTTCATGAAGGCATCTTATGGGATTTAAATTCATCGGGTACAAAGCAGTCATCTGAGGTAGCTATTATGAATTACATCAGCAAAAAATCTTCTCTGTATTTTCAAATTGGTGTACAAACAAACTAATCACACACCTGTTAGAAAAGTAAGCTGCAATATACTTGTACTAAAACACACACTGAGCAGAGCTCCCAGACCAAAGCACTGAGTATATGACTCATACAGCTGATTTCTGCCTTTCACTTTCCCAGATATCCAGCTCATGCACACTAGCAGAGGGATCTTTTCTGCCCTGTGAGTTTTTGTACCAGACAGCCTGTCAGAAAGGTTGTATCTGAAACAGACAAAACCAGGAAACAAAGAAACAGAGGAGCTGTGACACTACTTTAGCAAGGATGCTCTAATCAGAGAAGACAACAGAACTCCCTCCTCCAAGGTTTTGTTTTCTGCATCTCCCATCAAGTGACCCCACTCAATCCCATTCTGACTCGTGACCAATACCATTAGATGTGCTTGCTATCCCTCTGTCAGTGTGTCACTCAGGATGCAGACATCTGAGAAGCCTCATTAAGACATATAAAAAATATCATATAGATGTTAAAAATAAAACCTGCATTTTTGCCTCTGTTTTAAATACTTACCTCCAGTGACTACATATTATTTCCACCCCTGCCATCAATTTCTTTTTCATACATAATGGCCAGAGTTTAGAGTACTGAAGAGTTAAAGAAAAATCTTTTCCAATGGAAGCCTGAGGGTCCTGCTCAACAATATACAATAACTAGTGCCCTGGAGATTATAAATTCACGTATCAGATGTTTGGACATAACTCACTTCAATTATCTATAATGATCATTTGTTAAAAAGCTGTGACAATCAGCAAATTTCACAAATATGGAAACAAAGTTGTTTCAGTTTAGCAGAAGAGTAGACATCTAAGAGAGGCAACTGTAAGAAGCGTATCTACATGAAAAGTGCATTGATGTCACAGGCTGGGCCTTTCCTTTGTTGTGGTACCTCTAAAATAGAAAAATCCATTGTAGCAGAAAAGGGCAAAAGCTGAACCAAGCCATTGGGATAATGACTGTCATTATGGCTCTGGCCTAGGGATTTGTGCCTTGAACTATCTGCTACTACGATTTTTCTGGTTTGTGGTGGTTTTGGGGATTATTTTTTTTAATCATAGGAAGAAGAAAATACAAAGAAGAAAATGTAGCTGCAGAGATCAAACTTGGTAGAGTCAATTCTGCTCTCCATCTCTATTTATCTTCAGATCGAAGCTCTAAATAACCTTAAAAGGCTTTGTCGATACAAGGAAAGTGCTATGTAGACAGTGGAAACATTTTATTTCCTTGCTCTCTAGCAGTCACATCTTCCTTACAAACCACAGAACTTGAAATCAATTGTTTAGTCACATAAAATAAAAAAATCCTGATGACCTTTTCATACTTTTAAGAAACCTGTCTTACTTTAGGGGAAATCTGACTGTCTTGAACAGTCCTTGGACAAGGAATAACACAACATGTGGCCCACTTCTGGGACCATTACTTGATCATGACTTCCTCAGGTTAATGACAAACCCCACTTACCTTCAAAGAAACAGGAAAAACAACCCTAAAGTTCTAGTCTCTCAAGCTAGATAGCTCATCTAAACTCCCATCACATTATTAAAGCTTTCACTGTTTTCCTACTTAGCTAGGATTTGTGAAGTTGTAAAGCAGCAATACATCTGCCCTTACACTGTGTTTACTATGTATCTGAAACTGTACAACAATGTTATCTTACCAATATTAAACTAAATACATACCATGCTTTTATTGACCATCTATTCCCATTGGTCTCATAGCTAAAAAGTACAATGTTAGAATAGAATAGAATAGAATAGAATAGAATAGAATAGAATAGAATAGAATAGAATAGAATAGAATAGAATAGAATAGACCAGGTTGGAAGAGACCTTTGAAATCATTGAGTCCAACCTATCATCCAACACTATCTAATCAACTAAACCATGGCACCAAGCACTCCATCCAGTCTCTTCCTAAACACCTCCAGTGATGGTGACTGCACCACCTCCCTGGGCAGCCCATTCCAATGGCCAATCACTCTTTCTATGGAGAACTTCTTCCTAACATACAGCCTAAACCTCCCCTGGTGCAGCTTGGGACTGTGTCCTCTTGTTCTGGTGCTGGTTGTCTGGGAGAAGAGACCAACCCCCACCTGGCTACAATAAATGTTTTGAAAATTTTTAATTAAGTTATCAGATGTATTGCTATGAATTCAGTCAGGATTCTTACAGGAAAGAATTTAACATTTAAGAAGATGTACAGTGTAATGCATGATAAAAATTAAATCTCAACTGGAATGAAAAGCTGCAACGTAAGATATAAAATTAATATCTTTAGCATTATTCAATTAAAATCTTAATTTTGCTTAATAAAGCTTTTAACTACTCTTAATAACATCAGAGGCCTAGACATAGAAAAAGAAGTTTCTTGTAACTAAGTCTGAAAAAATGAGACACTATTATCTGCTTTATACATCAGAGTTTTCAACAGATATTGCAGTGTAGCTGTAATGCTACTTTTTATTAAGGGATATAAACCTAAAATTATAAGTTTGCAGATTCACAGAACAAAGAAGTCAATACAGATTATTATATAAGAAAATATTCTAAGGGTCATTAATTGTACTTATTGGGTGATGTTCACCTAAAATCAAAAGACACTGTATTAGAGGACTAGGATTAGAGAACTAGAAAAGACAGAGATAGATTTTCTCTTAACATGAGCCAGGTGCTGGATGTGTCCAGGTGTGTTTGCATGCTATCAAGAATGTTTTAGGGGAAAAAGAATAAAAGATATTACTTCTTTAACTTTATCCTGCTGTTTCTAGCAACATAAAAATAGTTCATAGTCTAGCAGGTAGAAAGCTCCCTTGGTATCTGCTTTGAAGGAATTCCTTATTCTGCTTGATTATCACAGGGACTTAAATCCATTCTTTCCATTCCGTAAATCAGTGCCTTGGGGTAGGTGTCCTTTGATGCTGTTCCAGTTTGCTAAAGCAATTAAAGTTTAGTAAAGTATAATTTATAAGCAGGATTTAATGACAGAAATTCTTGGGAAACCTTGAGAAAAGATGCTATTAGACTCAACTTCACTGAAGTGACTGCACTTTCTTCATGTGCTTGTGGTGTAATCCGTTTACCCATACAGGAGTTTAGATATTCAAGTTTAGATATTCAATTGGAAACCAATTTTGACCATAGAGGATCCAGGTTAAAGTTTGGCTCAGTTGCCTTAACTGACTAGTGATTCTGGAGTCAGGCACACAACTGCAGTAGACACAACACAGGAGCTATAAAGTCTTTGCAGAGACACAGCCAACTGTCAGTTCAATCCTTGAATGATTGAAACAGTAGATCTGTTCCAGAAAACTAGCACATTTAAAGGAAATTGAATTCAACCCTTACTTCATAAGCAAACATCTAATCTACGTTAGACACTTTGAGATTTAAGCATGTATAGTCTGGAGAAGAATTTTAAAGTTTAAGTTGGTGCTACACAGAAAAGACTTATGTTACACTGAATAGAATGAAGATAAATACATATATTGTTAATGTTAGTTATTTTTAAAATATTTTTGTTCTCTGAAGTATGAAAAAAGAAGTACATAATAGAAGAAAATAAAAAATAAAGAGTATCAGAGTGGCTGGAGAGTGGCCAGGCAGAGAGGGACCTGGGGCTACTGGTCGATGGTAGGCTGAACATGAGCCTTCAGTGTGCCCAGGCGGCCAAGAGGGTCAATGGCATCCTGGCCTGTATCAGGAAGAGTGTGGCCAGCAGGAGCAGGGAGGTCATTCTGCCCCTGTACACTGCACTGGTTAGGCCGCACCCCGAGTACTGTGTCCAGTTCTGGGCCCCTCAGTTTAGGAAGGATGTTGTCTTGCTGGAACGTGTCCAGAGAAGGGCAATGAAGTTGATGAAGGGCTTGGAGCACAAGCCCCATGAGGAGTGGCTAAGAGAGCTAGGGTTGCTTGGCCTGGAGAAGAGGAGGCTCAGAGGAGACCTTCTTGCTGTCTACAACTACCTGAAAGGAAGTTGTAGCCAGGTGGGGGTTGGTCTCTTCTCCCAGACAACCTGCACCAGAACAAGAGGTTGATAAACATCATCTATCTAAACTATCAATTTCAGTACTCAGGAACATGGGGAAAGAGCCAGGTATCTGAGTCAGAATTTCAAGCTTCTCTTCATTTGTATGAGCATTTCTAGAAATTATTACACAAAATAAAGAGTTAAATAAAACAGAAAAAAAAATTGCTAAATGAGGTATAAGCTATAAAACAGTGCCTTAAGATTTCAATATTCTGCACTCATGGCTGTTCTGTTAATTTCTTAAAAGTAGAATTCTAGAGAGCCACAAAAACATACTTGCCTTTTTTTTTCAAGTATTACATCTCTAATTCTTTATTTTAAGGTAAGAAAAAATACATAGAATACATAGAATACATAGAATAAACCAGGTTGGAAGGTCTCTCTTGAAAAATAAAGGCAAGTAGTCAAAATAGGCAATAGTTCACAATTTTGTACTCCAGACTGGAGCCATCAGCCTTCCTGAATTCATATTCCATAGATAAAGACATCTAAGGAAACAAAACAAAACAACAATAAATCATTATTTTATCCTAAACTAATGCTTTTAGCAGTCTTTATATTCGACAGTGCACTACAGAATATTCAAATCAGAATATTTCTTTTTATGACAGATGATGGAGAATCAAAGTCCAACTCTGAAATGGCAGTATCCATTACACAACCAATTCACTGATAGGTTAAGAAAACTGCAGTTCTTTTTTACTCTTTAATAACATGCATTTTAGTTATTCTGAAATCAGGGAAACGTTGTTTCCTGTTACAGTAGGTTTGTGTTATACATGGGCAAAGGAGTAATCAACAAAATAATAGTACTATCATAAGGATGCAACTTAAACTAGTTGTACATAAACATAAGGAAGAACTGAACACTGGATCAAGCTGCCCAGAGAGACTGTGGAGTCTCTTTCTGTGGACACAGTCAAAGCCTGCCTGGACGCGTTCTAGTGTGACCTATTCTAGGCGATCCTTCTCTGGCAGGGATGTTGAACTAGATAATCCTTTGAGGTCCCTTCCAACCCCTAACATTCTGTAAGTCTGTGAATCAGTGAGTCTGATCTTCTCTCTCTTGTCCCATGTACAGGGGGGAAAGAGAGTGGAGAGGAAGCTGTTTGTAACTCCCTGGTTTTGTTCAGGGGAGTCCTTGTGTTATTTATAACTTGTAAATACATGCAAATATTGTCTATTTTGTACATATTCATTGTGTTTCATATTTCTAGATTGTAAGGGGATTTTAAGGGCATGTTTTCTCTAAACATTGTATTTCTGTGTTTCTGTGTGTAGAAGATTGATTCCAACAATCATTTTGAATAATCTAGTGAGTTTCAGATTAACAGTGATGGTCTAACATAGGCTTGTCCAAGAAAAATATTTTTTGTATCTGACTTGTCTTTTGTTTTAAAAAGATAATAAAGTCTTTATCAGAATATTGATTCAGCAAACACTGCACTGAGAATGGAAGCATATGAAATATTTAGCAATATATAATTTCCTTTGTCATTTTCATGGAGATTCCTTGTGGTTTTGTCTTTTTTATCTTTTTTTCTTCTGTAATCCAACATATAAAACAATTTTTTGGTGAATTTTTGAGTTCAATATTACTATAACTACATTATGGCTTGCTGTTGCTTGTAGTGTGCCAGCAAGACACTTTTCCTTCATTTCAGAGAAGATATTTGCTGCTTGTAATTGACAGAACATCACAGTGTGACAGGTAATTTTGGTAAACAAAACTATTCATTCCCTACCTTTTGGAACATGGTAAAGGAGAATACTGTCTGGTTTTGTTGAGTTTATGTTCCAGATCCACAAGGAAGTAAGGATAAGAGATTTTGTCTGTACGATTTATCATAGTTCTAATATAATTAGGTTAAGAAACTCACTTTAACCTGAATCATATGAGAAATCCAGAATGCCCTAAATAGCCATACTTCCCTGGCATGATTTAAATACTTGTTGGAGTAAAATTATGTGGAAATTGCACAGACTCCCCTCCTCCATTATGCAGAGGTGCACCAAGGACACTGATATCATGCATACTTTCAAGTGTACCTGTCATCAACTGGTGTAATAGCTAGTTTAGGAGTGATGACAGTGGCACTTTATTAGAGTAATCCATCAACTTCTCTGTTTTAGTAGACCTTTCTTTTTTTTTCTAGCCTGGAACTAAGTAAATTGAAGGTGGGGAATAAAAAATATACTTTGCTGTCATAAACAACCAACACATAGAATAGTCCTTCATTTTGATGCCTATAAACAATTAAAGCTTCCTTATCATGAGATATTTTTGCACTACTATTCAATATTTTCAAACAGTAAACAGGACTCAAGTTACATTCAAAATAATTTTTAGTTTATTTCTTTGCAATTTCCAGTAATATGTTTTCCTGGAATATACTGGTGTTGAGCCTGAAAAACCACGATGTCATCAGGATCTATTATCCTATTAATATTATCAATACTTGATGAAGCCATGTGAGCATCATTACATTCTCAAACCTACAGTGGTTTCATGGAACTAAAACAGTGGCAATGGGATTGATGGGAACGTTCTACTCATGGTGAAGGGGTTTTTTGCATTATTTAATTTTTTATTTACTCCTATGTAATTGTCTATGCCACAGTCAAAATGAATCAATACATTGAAGAGATAGATGTCAAACTGTAATTGCCAAATAAGTTTCATACTAAGTTTCAGCTGCTTTCCAATACCCTACAGGAAGGCTGGGAGGGACTTTTCATAAGAGTGTCTACTGACAGGACAAGAGAGAATGCTTTTTAGCTGAGGGAGTGTAGGGTTAGACTGTATCTTAGGAAGAAGTTCTTCAGTATGAGGTTGGTGGAACTCTGGAATAGGCTGCCCAGGTTGTGGATGCCTCCTCCCTGGGGGTGTTTAAGGCTGGGTTGGATGAGGCCTTGAGTAGCCAAGTCTGGTTGAGAGGAGTCTCTGTCCATGGCAGGGAATTTGCAGTAGATGATCTCCAGAGTCCCCTTCTACCCAAGTCATTCTATGTTTCTATGATAGTGTAGTGATTTGGCCCTGGATAGAGGTCAAATGCTCACCAAAACCACTCTATCACTCCCCTTCCTAGATGGACAGGGGAGAGGGGAAAATATAACAAAAGCCAGCTATATAGTAGAAGCAATTTAATAAAAATGATAAGGAAAAGCAATAGACCATGCAGAAGTGAAAAGCAGAGAGATATTAGTCTCTGCTTCCCATCAGTAGGGACAGTGGTTGGTCTTGGGAAGCAGGGCCCTCTACACTTGGTGGTTCCTTTGGAGGACAGACCTCATGCACAAATCTCCCCAACTTCCTTCTTTCTTTTCATTCTTATATTTGAGCTGGCATCATATAACATGAAATACCCCTTGGAAGAGTTTGGGTCAGCTGGCCCAGCTGTGTCCCCTCCCAAGATGTTGCCCACCCCTCAGTATACTCTTCTGGTGGGGAAATGTTGGAAGAACACAGCCTGGATACTTGTTCAGCAGTAACCAAAACACTGCTGTGGTATCAACTACTGCTGCAAAACACAGCACTAGAAGGATGTTTTGAGAATTAACTCCACCTCAGCCAAACCCAATACAGATAGTAAGATAGAGACAGGCTCTTAGTTTTAAATTAAACTGAGTATTCCAAAAGAATCATCTTCAATATTAGGTTCCTGCACACTACTATATTTATGCTCCATTAATGTGCACATATAATAGATCAAAAAATATCTCCATATACATAGTATGCATAAACCTTTAGGAATACAAAAGTGTCACACATAATCAAATATAAACCAAGTAGGGTGAGGAGAATGACAGGAACAAAAGTTTTTGGGGGTTGGTACAGTAACAATAAGAGAAGCAAAATTAATAGAAACAAAATCAAAAATTAAAATAAAATAAATATAATATCAAACAATTGGGAAATGTTGTTTGGTTGTGGCTTTTTTGTCCAATGTTGGACAAATTTAAGGAAGAATTTACTTTCAAACCATGCATATTTACAGGTATTTCATCCTTTCAGCCTATATAAATAGACAGCAAATTTATATGGGAAGAGTTGCTTACATTCATGTTGAAACTAGAGTTCATGATGAAACCTATATAGATAAAGACTGGATCTTTTCACAACTATCCTTTCTTTCAAACCATGTTCTTTTTCTCATGTTACTTGTCATTGTTTTAAATTCTGTTGACATAATTAATTTTCTTATTTCAGGGGCATGTTCTGCAGTATGAGGAGTAATGGCATTTGCTTCTTTGGCTTTCTTTACTTCTTCAGTTGTTGTCTCCACAGATTTTTCCTATTAAAAAAATGGGTGCATTTTGAACTGATAGACTGTTTCCCAGTGACAGAAGCCAGTAGAATGAGAGAGTTCCAGCTTCCATTATTGATGATAACCTGCTTCAAAAATTGAAAAAGTAGTGCTCTGACATATTTTTTTCTCTTGTTTCTCTTTTCTGAGCTGCTTCTTGCTTGCTGCTGGCTACTCTGTCTCTGCATCTGACCTTGCATGCTGCCTGGCTAAACTTCTGTTTGGGCTGTAAGTTATTGTAGGTAGAGAGGTAAGTGGGGCTAGCTGTACACAGCCCTGTGGATCCTTTTGTGTCCAAAGGGGGATGAGAGAGCTGAGTTTTGTGCAAGGGGTGTATTGTGGTATTGTTGAACTGTAAATTCATGTATAGGTAATTAGTTTTTGAGTACATTTATTGCCTTTTATACTTTTATGTTTAGTCTGCTTTTGCAAATAAAATTTAATTTTGCTTCCAAATTCTGAATGTGGTAAATTTGCTCCTTGGGGTGACTTTCCAAATTATTGGGGAGGTCCATTCTTAACTCACCACACATGGACATAAAAGATTGCTGTCAATAAAATACATATTGTATTAAATATTACATTTAAAAATGTAAAGGCCTTGAAACCTATCTTTGGAATAGATTTTCAGTCTGTAAAAGTCACCTCTAACATCATTTCAAACTTGAAATGTAATCATAGAGACCCATAGTTAATAAGATGTTTCTACACAGTCAGTTTAACTGGTGGTAATTTGCAGTAACTTTTATAAGGTTAGGTCATAGTTTGAGTGAGTTAATCTGAGTTCAATGATAAACGAACATGCTGTGTTAACTGGTAGGAGCATGGGAAAATCAGAGCTAATAGACATTATTTTAACAAATTGCCATTTTAAATCACCTTCCTGAGGGTCTTTAAGTAGGATTTCATCAATTACATGCTTACAGCTCACATTAGTGATACACATTAAAAAATTTCCCACATGAATAATTTAGGGGGAAAAAAATTGATTATCAAACCCCTTTGTGAGTTAGCTCTTGTCTATTTAAGCAAAGTTTCACTTAAATGATGTGTGACATGCAATATTTCAAAAACGTTCCTTCTAAGATCATGAAGAAAAGATACAGAGAAGAAAATGTGCTTGCAACAATTCTGTATTCTTCCATGTGCCTTTTAGTTTTCCTGTTGTTTAACACCCTGGCATCTTTGATAGTTTTCTTATTTACTGACTTGCTTTTAAAAAACTTGCTTTGCAGTAGCACTTCCTTTCTTTGACATTTTCGGCTAAGCAAATGGATGCACAATGTCTCTATTAAATCAATGGCATAAGAATAAAAAATGGTAGGAATTTTTTGTCAAGCAACTCTCAGTTGAAAAAAATATAATTTAAAAAATCTTCCTGCTGCATTTATTTTTTTCTTAATAACAGTGAATTTCAAAAGCTATCTGGAAAAGCAAGTGGAATACATTTTATGCTATGTGAGGATAAATTTTTCTATTATTCTTTAGATCAAAATTGGTTTGTTTTGCAATTTTTCTTGGGGGAAAATAAAAAAAAAAAGCTAAAAAAACCCACAAAAAGTTACCAAAAAATGGAAATATTTTTACCAATTTCTTAGTGCAGAGCACAGGTAAGAAAGCTGAGTTATGCTTCTTAGTGATACTGATCTAGGAAGGAAACGTGGGCCTGTCATAGCCAGTAGTTGCCCTTTTGTCTAGACTAGTCATTGTATCCTGACATGGATCCCTCTTTGAAACAGTAACCTATTAGAACTGGTTTCAGAAGTCTCTTTCAAAAAGAAAGTGAGTCTCTAACCCTGAATTTTAGACATTAACAATATTATGAACTTGGGGAGTGTTTGCTTTAGACACCGGTGGGGGGACAATACCATATTCCGCACTTAGAAGAATATTCACATTATATGTTTATAATTTCCTGTTGAAGTATATAGCTATTCATCTCAGCACTTGGACATCTAACATTTCAGGCCTGCCATAGCTTCCAGGGTGATATCCAAAATAGAAAAGGTACTTAGTCCCAGATTAATTTCTAATCATGATATGGGAGTTAGGACATCAGGGAAAGAGTCATTATTTCCACAAGGGAAGAATCATTGCCAGAATGCAAATATCCAGTGACTTATACTGAAGATGGGAAAGATCGATAAACCACTTTCCATCATTTTTCAACAGTCCTCTCTCACTGGAAAGGTCCCAGATGACTGGAAGCTGGCCAGCATGATGCCCATCCACAAGAAGGGCTCAAAGGAGGAGCCAGGATATTACAGACCTGTCAGCCTGATCTCAGTGCCAGGCAAGGTTATGGAAGAGGTCCTCTTGAGTGCAATCACATAGCATTTACAGGATGACCAAGGGATCAGGCCCAGTATGGATTTAGGAGGGGCAGGTCCTGCCTCACCAACCTGATCTCCTTTTATGATCAGGTGACCCACCTGGTGGATGTGGGGAAGGCTGTGGATATATTCTACTGGACTTCAGCAAGGCCTTTGACACTGTCCCCCACTCCTGACCAAGCTGTCAGCCTGTGGCTTGGAGAGCAGCACTCTGTGCTGGGTTAGGAACTGTCTGGAGGGCCAAGCCCAGAGAGTGGTGGTGAATGGTACCACTTCCAGTTGGCAGGTAGTCACTAGTAGTGTCCACCACGGATCAGTGTTGGGTCCCATCCTGTTCACTATCTTTATTGATGATCTGGATGAGGGGATTGAGTCCAGCATCAGTAAATTTGCAGATGACAAGAAGCTGGGGGCAGGTGTTGATCTGTTAGAGGGTAGGAGATCTCTGCATAGGGGCCCTGACAGGCTGGACAGATGGGCAGAGTCCAATGGCATGAGATATAACACATCTAAGTGCTGGGTTCTGTACTTTGGTGACAACCACCCCATGCAGCGCTTGGGTCAGAGTGCCTGGAGAGTGGCTGGGCAGAAAGGGACCTGGGGGTACTGGTTGACAGCAAGCTGAACATGAGCCATCAGTGTTCCCAGGTGGGCAAGAAGGCCAGTGGCATCCTGGCCTGTATCAGGAATAATGTGGCCAGCAGGACCAGGGAAGTCATCATTCTCTACCCATCAGCTACCCTGGAAAGGGAGGACGGTGCAAAGGACAACAGAATCACCACCTGGACACATACCTAAAAAACTGTATAAAAGACCTGAGCAACCAGTGGTTCAGAAGAAGGAAAAGACCGGGGCAATGCCACTTTGAAGAAAAATGAAGAAAATACCACGAGAGAAAGGGACAGAGACATCACCATGTATCCTGGAAGAAGCAGACCACGAGGAACCTTCTCTCTGTGTCCTAAGTTCCACCTGCTGCAAGTCATGCAGCTGAAGAGGCTGCTCAGAGAAAGACTTGGACTTGGACTTTGGGATCTCTCCCTCTCCTCCTCCAGTGGAGGACAGCACAGCCAACAAAGCGGCACCCTTCCTCCACAGACCACACCGTCTCGGGCGTGGGGGTGCTAATATAATTCCTTTCCTCTTCTCTCTCTATTTTCTCGCTCTCTCCTTCTGATCCATCCACTTCATTCTGTTAATAAATAGCCTTGCTGTTGATACTTTGGCCTCGTTTGTGCCTCTAATTTCCTAACATGGGAATATTCAAAAGAACTGAGTCCTTGCACTCCAAAAAATTCCAGATAGGTTATTTAGTTCAGTGTTTCTGATAATATTTTCATGTTCAAGATACAGAATTTTAATTGTTAGATCTCTACAGCTACCTGAAGGGAGGTTGTAGACAGAGGTGGGTTGGTCTCTCCTCCCAGGCAACCAGCACCAGAACAAGAGGACACAGTCTCAAGCTGCACCAGGGGAGGTTTGGGCTGGATGTTAGGAAGAAGTTCTCCACAGAAAGAGAGATTGGCCATTGGAATGTCTTGCCCAGGGAGGTGGTGGAGTCATCACCACTGGAGGTGTTTAAGAGGGGACTGGATGAGGCACTTGGTGCCATGGTTTATTTGATTAGATGGTGTTGGGTGATAGGTTGGACTTGATGATCTTGAAGGTCTTTTCCAACCTGGTTAATTCTATTCTACTTCTACTTCTATTCTATTCTATTCTATTCTATTCTATTCTATTCTATTCTATTCTATTCTATTCTATTCTATTCTATTCTATTCCTATGATATTCTATGCTATTCTGTGCTATTCTATTATATTCTAATTTTGTGATATCTACTTTTTTTTTTTATAGTTCAAATCTTCTTGTATGTTGTGGTGTTGCATATGAACTCTTCTGTGTTATTACAATTGTAATTATTTCACATATTCCTCAGAGTAGAAGCACTAAGCACTTACCTGAAAGTAACTGGGGTGTGAAGAAATTTTTAGGGACATAAATAACACTCCACTGGCCTTATGTAAATATCAGTGATTCCTGGGCTTCAGCCTTTGACTTTGAAGTTGGTCAGCTCTGAGGCATTCTCTTAAGACTTGATCAACAGTTACTCAAATGTGGGTATTTTAAGGTTCAGTGTAATTTAATTAGGAAAATCTGTGGAATATTTTTTTTTTCATATTTTCAGTATTAACAAGAATTGCTTTTTGGTGAATTTAGCAATAATAAACCAGTTTCAGCTACCATGGTCTAATGAGTTAATTTTAATACAGCAATACAGAATTGAAAATACAAAGATAAAATTAGTTTTGGTAAAGCAAGCTGCTTTTGCATTTGTATTACCAGTGTTAAATAATTAGTTAAAACAATTGGAAAATACTTTTTTTATTACATACATAGGTATTCAAATGAAATTTCCATTTCATATACAATTCCACAGGAACTGGTTTTCCATTGTCAGCAGGCTGTGTAATGTCATTATTTGTCATGAAATCAAAACCATCTAAATGCTGATAATTTCTGTGAGTTGTATATCAGGGGTTGCTTATTGCTTTTTTAACTCTTTTTACAGAGGTTTTGCTTGCAGTGATTGCTGAGATTCAATGAGCAGCTTAAGAAGGGTGGATTGGATTATTGGGTGGTAAAATGGATTTGGAACTGCTTGAAAGACTGGGCTCAGAGAGTTGTGGTCAGTGGGGCAGAATCTAGTTGGAAGCTTGTGGCTAATGGTGCCCCACAGAAGGTATAGAGTGTGTTTTCAGCAAGTTTGCTGATGATATGAACCTGGGAGGAGTGACTGACATGCCAGAAGGCCGTGCTGCCATCCAGCATAACCATCTAGGTTAGAGAGCTGGGTGGAGAGAGTTCTAATGACATTCAGCAAGGGCAAGCGTAAATTACTGCATCTGGGGAAGAGCAAACCCCTGCATCACTACAGGGTAGAGGGTGATCTGTTGGAAAGCAGCTCTGGGGAGAAGGACCTGTGACTCTTGGTGGACGACATGAGAACCATGAGGCAGCAATGCAAATTAGGAAGGAGATGCCATTCTTTTAAATAGTGCCCTGAGTGAAATTAAGGTGCCAATGAAGCCAAATATGAAGATGAGGATATAGAAAGGAATGAAAAAGAGAGAAAGAAAGAAAGAGAGGGCAGGAGCAGTGGAGAGAAATAATTACCACCCCGGGGTACTTTTCTGTATTCAGAGCGGAGGAGGGGAGGGGTGCGTCTGGGAGGGTGCTGCCAAGTCCCTTCAGCCTGTCAGCTGAAAAGCCTGGGCTGCCAGGGAGGTGGTGGAGTCACCATCCCTGGAGGTGTTCAAGGGGAGACTGGACATGGCGCTTGGTGCCATGGTCTAGTCGTGAGTTCTGTTGGGACAGGTTGGACTTGATGATCCTTGGGGTCTCCTCCAACCTTGGTTATACTGTGATATACTGTGATACTGTGATGTCTTTTCTGTCTTCATCAAGCGAGAAGGATGTCCAAGGAGAGTGCTGCCAAGTTCCAGCATGTGTTCATTATGTTTTTCTCTCCCAGAACAGGCATAACTCAAGAGTTTTTATACTGTTCATTTATTGCAGCTCCCTCTGGCTCATTTTAACACTCTATAAGGGGTCTTTTGTGTGCCTGTAGGTGTTGGTGACAAAGCGCCCTCCTCCCCTCTTTCCTTCCTCCTGTTCACCACACACCCCTAGGCAGTTGCTGTCTTACCAGGCGAGCCATCCAGGATGTGCTTATTTTTATTGAGACATTCCTCAGTTCTAAACCTCCTCAGGTGATTTGCATGTTCAGGAGAGGACTCTCTCACTGGGGCAACAGCAGCTCTCCGGGGTGATGACGGCTCTTTCTGAGGCGGCAACAGCTCCCAGCAAGGTCTACCAGCAGCTTCTTGTCAAACCTGCCCAAGAAGTTTCAGCAGCCTTTCAGCAGAGGCAGTTCTTGACAGATTCTAAAGGCAGGTTCCCTAGCAGAGTTCTTCTGGCCAGTTTGCGATAGATGATTCCCTCCATGACCAATCCCCTCATAAGCAGGTCCCTCGTAAGTGATGCCCTAGCAGCTGACTCTTAGTCCACCACACTGTGATGCTTTTTGTAGTTTCACACTGCTGCTAAAAATAGCCACCTGCCCTGACTCTGCACTGGAACACAGTCTCCAGGGCTCTGAAGGCTCTCTCTGTTGACTGTTGTCGGGGAGTCTCCAGGGTTCTGAAGTGCCGTGGTTGACCCTGCTGCCAGGGAGTCTCCAGGGTCCCAAAGTCCCTCAGTCGACCCCAGGGAGCCAAGGTCAGGCTCCCCGTGGCCCCAGTAATTCTCCCAACAATGCTTAGCTATATCTATAATGATTTCTGGTCCCTTACAGTCATCTGCATTATCTTGTTGAATTCTGTGAAGAATCAGTTACCCAGAGCTGCTCTAGGAGAGGTACTGTACTGTGCTGATATTCTGAAAGATAATCAGAAGTTCTCTGAAAATTGAATGAATCACTTGGCAGTTGGTGATCAGAATTTATTTTATTTTTTTTCTGCTGTCTCTTCTCAAGCTTTAATACCACCCTGGGTATGGACTTATAACAATAACAGATCAAAAGCTACCATCCACACATCTATTTAATAAGCCATGTATCTTGCTGCATGAAGATGGCAAAGCATTAATAAATATATATACATTAAGGAAAAGTGCTGAGAAGACCTCAAGCTGGCCACATCATTGAAGTATACCTGTTGTCACTTTCCATGAAGAATCATAGAATCACAGAATGTACTGAATTGGAAGGAAAACATGGGGATCGTAGAGTCCAACTCTTGACAGCGCACGGCAGCCTAAAAGTTAAATCATAGACATCTAAGAGTGTTGTCCAAGTACTCTTTAAACACGGACAAGCTTGAGACTTGGGGAGCTTAATAACCTTCTCAGTAAAGAACATTTTCCTAATAGCCAACCTTAACTTCTGGTGCAGCTTTAAGGCATTCACTCACAATCTATCACCATTCATCAGATCAGCACCTTCTCTCCATTCTTCATTATGAGGATGCTGTAGACAGTAATAAGGTTACCTCTCAGTGTCCTGCTTCTCCAAGATGAACAAACCTATTACTATGTCTCCCTCGAAAAAGTGTTTTCTTAAAAGTTTTAAACAAAAATTATTCTCTAGAAATACAGCACATTTTAAAAATAAATATAACAATGATTATACAGATTTTCTGTAACCAAACATTCTCTGTCATAGTAAGGCAGATTTGTTCCTCCAGAGTTGTCAATCATCCAATTTAGTTGCTTACAAAACTGCAGCAAAATAAATGCCTTTTTCTCTGTCTCTATGAAAAAGCCAAGAATGATTTTTCTCTGTGCATTAATTCAGAATGTTGTCTACATACTTGTTCTTAATCTCCTTGTTTTGCTCTTTGTGGAGGCTCTGTTGTATGCTTCTCTTTTGCTCTTCTCCTCTCACATTAAAATCCAGACTCTTGTCACACATGCTGAGCACACCTTCAGCTAGTATTGAGGAATGTACAGTCACTTTTATCTGACCAGGAATACAGCAGCTAAGTAACTGCAAGTAACAGCTTTCTGTTTTGCTACCCATCCATACATTTTTTGCAAAACTGTGACATAGTCGATTCAGAACACACAAGTCAAAACAAGTACAGTTAAACTGATGGGATAATCACGTAAATCCAAATATGAAACTTTCAGTCTTAGCCCAGTAATATTTTTGAGAAACATTATCAGCAATCTTCTCATCTGTATACACAGAATAACAAGTATCTCAAAAAATACATAATGAAGCAGGCATCCAGCAACTTCATAAAGTTACTGTACCAGAAAGAACACAGTCTCAAGTTGTGCCAGGGGAGGTTTAGACTCAAGGTGAGGAAAAAGTTCTTCACTGAGCGAGTCATTCGTCATTGGAATGTGCTGCCCAGGGAGGTGGTGGAGTCGCCGTCCCTGGAGGTGTTCAAGGGGAGATTGGACGTGGCACTTCGTGCCATGATCTAGTTTTGAGGTCTGTTGGAACAGGTTGGACTTGATGATCCTTGGGGTCTCTTCCAACCTTAGTTACTGTGATACTGTGATACTGTAATAGTGATGTTGGTCCTAAATTTACCACCATTTACATTTTCGCCTCAGAAGAACCATTTGTTGACTGACAAATGTTCATACTAACTCCTTTTTTATCCCTCACATTTTTTTTCTTTTCTTTTCTTTTTTTTCTTCTTGTGACAGTTTTAGGCTGTGCCCTTAAGAGAAGGACAGCTACAGAATACTCTAGCTGAATGTTTAGGTGTAAAAAGGGAAACAAAGACAATTCTAAACAAATTTCATTGGTAGATCAGTAGGAATGTAACTTTAAGGATTTAGTCTGAGTTCAGTGTGTTCAGCTGCTTCTTTCTGTTCTGTTTTTGGCCGGTGCTGGTGCTGACCTTGGACTTAGGAGATAAGAAACTAACTTTTTTTTTTTTTTCCCCTTAACCACTGTTTTGAACTAACACAATTTCCCTTAATATCCATTTTCTCTGTTTAATCCTTTTTGGGAAAAGGGGAGGAAGATGGAAAAGGGGTTTTGGGGGGAACCTGGAGGGGGAATTCTCCTCTGGAGGGGGAATTCTCCTCCAGAGGGAGTTTTTGTGTTACGTTCTTTCCTATATATTTTTTGTATATACTGTAAATACTGTGTATTTTGTATATATTCATTGCATTTCATTGTTCTTGTAAAACACAGCCTTTTTCATTTGCTTCTCTGACTGAGTTAGCTGTGGTTGTGTGGTGGGAGGATTGAACTTTCTCACTACCGCACTTCTCCATTGTTCTGAAAGTCAGCATAGACATGATTTAGAAATTGCAAAAGCAGGCAGGTGTGATTCTGTTGATTTAAAATTTTACCCTAAGGAATCTACAAGTGGAACATACTTTTGGAAGATGGAAAGCAGGATTTTTTTAAAAACTGGTTTTTTTTAAGTTAAGTTCAATCTTCTTATACAACTGATTATAATGTAGCTTCATAGCTGCTGCATTTTAATTTCTTTTTTTATTGCCTGAAATATAGTTTCCCTTGTGCTCAAAATATTTAGACATTGTATTTTAAGATATTCAATCTTTTCTTCAAAATAATACATATATATATATATATATATATATATATATATATATATATATATATATACATGTTCTAGACTCAGATAATCATAGAATCATGGCATCATTGAGGTGGCCAAGAAGGCCAATGGCATCCTGGTCTGCATCAAAAACAGTGTGCCCAGTGAGAGCAGGAAAGTCATTGTGCCCATGTACTCAGCATTGGTCAGGCCACAGCTAGAATACTGTGTTCAGTTATGGGCACAACAGTATAAGAAAGACATTGAGGCCCTGGAGCATGTCCCAAGAACAGCAGTGAGGCTGGTGAGGGGTTTGGAGGGCATGTAATACAAGGAGTGGCTGAGGGAGCTGGGGTTGTTTAGTCTGGAGAAGGCTAAGGAGAGAGTGAGAAGTAGTCGTAGAGTAGTAGAGAGTACTGAGGCTGATATTGGTCTCTTCTCTCAAGTAACTAGTGATAAGGTTTAAGTCATTCCAACGGATGTCTAGCTGAAAATTAGGACAAACTTCTTTACTGAGAGAGTGGTGAGGCATTGGAACAGGATGCCCAGGGAGGTGGTAGAATTGCCATCTCTGGAGGTGTTCAAGAAATGTGTAGATGTGGTGCTTCAGGATACAGTTTAGTGGTGATGGTGGTTGGGTTACAGTTGGACTCAATCTTAAAGGTCTTTTCCAGCTTGAATGATTCTATGAATATATTTTGTTTAGAAGAGACCTTTAAAATCTTCAAGTCCAACTGCTAATCTAACATGGCCAAGCCCACCACTAAAGTATGTCCTTCAGCAACACATCTATGCTTCTTTTAAATGCCTTCTGGTCTACAGAATTATTTTGTTGTGGTCTATGTATGGGTACTGCTAAAAATCTAATTCCTTGGTCTGTTATGCCTGTATTGGGTTTGGCTGATTTGGTTTGGTTATTTCACCTTAAAGCATCGTTCTAGTGCTGTGCTTTGCAGTGCTGTAACTGATAAGACACAGTGTTTCAGCTACTGCTGAACAAGTAACCAGACTGTGTTTTTCCAACATTTTCCTGCTCTGAGAGTACTCTAAGGGGTGGGCAAGATCCTGGGAGGGGACACAGCCAAGCCAGCTGACCCAAATTGGCCAAATTGCCATATCATATCTGCTCAGATATAAGAATGAAGTGAAAGAAGGAAGTGTAGGATATTCACCCATAGCATTTGTCCTCCAGAGGAACCATTACTTGTAGAAAGACCTGCTTTTCCAAGACTGACCACCATCTGCCGATGGGAAGTAGAGATTAACATCTCTCTCAGCTTTTGCTTCCATGCAGTCTATTATTTTGTTTATCATTATTATTAAATTGTTTCTATCTTATAACTAGCTTTTGTTATATTTTCCCCTCTCCCCTGTCCATCTAAGAAGGGGAGTGATAGAATGGCTTTGGTAGGTATTTGGCCCCCAGCCAGGGCCAAACCACTGCAATACTATTTATGTAGTGCTGTTTTTCTCCAAATTCAGGCTGCTATTGGTGATTGCTGCTATTGGGTGATTACTGAAGGCATGAACCCCACTGCTGTATAGCAACAAGATTCCAGAAATGCCAAGAGCAGAGAAACTCAGAATTCCTTCATTGTATCATTGTAGAATCCCTTGCATTACAGTCTTACAGTCCCACTTACAGAACAACAATGCACATGTGTTTTCTATGCTTTTTCTGGGCTGCAGGGAAGTCACAAAACAAGAACATGTTTTTACAAGCAACATATGCAAAGGAATAATGGAGGAATAGTAGTATCTTCCTGGGTGTGAAGACTAGCTCGTGAACAGAAGAACTGTGATGTCAAAGATGAGAGATGATTTCTCTTACAAGCTCTCCAGCTCTTTTCACATAGGCTCTGAATTGTATGAGAGAAGTATTCAAGCCTAACTTCAGGCACCTCCTTGAGCAACCCAAATCAGAAACCTAGCTGCCTGAAGATTGGTTGACAATCAGCAGTAACTTTAAAAAACAGTTTAAATATGGAATCTCAGACACTTTGGTAACCATATTAAAGTTTACACCTAAGCTGCATCACTTTTCATTTAACTTCTTAACTTGGTCTGACAGCAATGCTGGACAAGAAGGAAAAAGTTTTGAAGAGTTAGTTGATCCATCAAACCCTGAACACTGAGAGCGCAATTTCTTGTGCAAGGCTGGCATTTTTCCTTCTCTGCCTCTAATTCCAACACACAGCCTGTGTATGTTAGTATAGTTAATAATGAATTAACTTCATTCTAAACGTGACTCATGGAAATGTGGCACAGGCTAGAGTACAGAGTTGTGCTGTATCTTTTCAAGGATATCTTGAAGTAATGCATCCTACTCTATTCAATCAATTCATATTATGATACATTCATCACAAAGTTATAGAATACATCCAGCTTTGTGTCTGAGGTATCATAAAGATTCAGGAAGACATAAAATATCAAAGTGCTGAAGTCTTTAACTTGCTTTGAATTTGCAATCAACCTCGCTCATCAAATGTTTAAATTACTATGACAAAGATTTAAGTGAATAATTCTAGTGAGTAATCAGCAATGATGGATTAGTTAACTGCTTCCCCATTATTTAAGAATGTGTGAATTTTGAAGAAGGGACCACAATCCATCATAATGAAAACTTAACAATTATGTGAAGAATTACCTTGAGTGAGGCTTTGGAGAGAAGACGACAGTGCCCAAACAAAGTTATTTGGACTGTATTTGCTCTGGATTCCCATAGGTCCACCAGGAAGGCAAAAATAATACCACCTGAACTATAAGAAGGTGCTGTTTCTAACCTTAAAAGGCAGTGTGAAAGAGCAATAGGATGAGAAAATGCAAACTTCCATGTGATATAAGCACAATCTATAATGAACTCAAAGATATTATTTTATTGTGCTTTATTTTAAATGCTTAGTTTAGTCACTCCTGCAATATAAATCACACCTTTGGTTAGGTTATATGGTAAAAAGGTTGTGTTCACCCATAAAAAGGAGCATAAAGGAACAATGGCTAATGGGGTAATATGAATAATACCCTCATCTGGTTACTACCAGGCCCATTGTCCTTGCTTCGCATGTCTAAGTCAAATCTGCAATATTCCTGGAGTTTAGTGGTTTATGCATTGTACTAAAAATGTTCAGATCTCATTTACTCAAGTTCTAGAAATTAATCAACATATGTGTTTTTAGCAGATAGCTCATGCTCTGGAGGAAGTGGGTATTCACACTTTGGTTGCAGTGTGTCACCTTTCTGCTTCACTGCATTGCATAGATTTAAATCTCTTAGATCGCATCATCTTGTATAATGTCAACTCACATTGGCTTTTCTGCATGACACAATATAACATGATGGGTGGTGACACAGAAAAAGTAATGCAGTATGACACATCAGGAATGCAATGGGTAGTACAATTGAATAGTTGGTGTCAATTTAGATAGGAGGCTTCAAATCCAAAATGAATCTGGCAGACACTAATGGAGTGAATGTTACAGTAACTACTGTATGTGTGAAACTGTGAATTTTGCAGTTCAGCACATTGAACAGCTGCAGAAATAAAGTCTGAAATATTGGGAAGAATGAGTATTTGCAGCAGACATAGGTACACAAGTTTAAGATACGCTTAAAGGTCATACTTGCAAAACGTCCTTCTCCTGCTTTTTAATATTTTCTGTAATCATTGCTTTTTAATTTTAATTCATTTTATAAACTGGGCTGTGGGGAAAAAAAAATATTAACTTTTTTTTGTGTCATTGTGATATTAGATGATATTAAATGTAACTGGTATATTCAGGTAGACAAATACAAAAGTTATAGATGATAGAGTAGCACCCAGTTATGCCAGAGACCACTTTTAAATGCTGAGCTTCTTACTGCTTAAGTGTTTGAACAATCTAATGAACTTTCTACCAAATAATTCTGCTTCAGAAATAAGAAACCCTGAGAATTTTGTCACAAGCCATTCCTTGCCTCTCAAGCTGAGGTCATGTATTACACAATACAATGTAATCTTGCCATATTAGGTTTGGTTATTTTGGGGGGATCAAAAAGGAATAGAAAGTCAAAAGAAGAAGTCAATAGTACTCATGAATACAAAATATCTGTTATTGCATCAGATGTCTCTGAGAGGTTCCTGAATGTTTGGACTATGTTATTCTCTTGACAAATCATCTGTAGAGCTGAGACTCACTGTCTCGTTCCCCCAGGCAAGTAATCTTTTTCATTTGTGTGTTTCCTTCTTTTCTTTTTTTCTTTTCTTGTGGCAACAATTTTTGTTTTGTTTTGTTTTTTGTTTGTTTGGGTTGGTTTTATTTATTTTGTTTGGGGGTTTGTTTGTTTGTTTGTTTTTCATTGTAGTGGGTTGAAGGGCTGATCTCTCCTTCCCTTCCACCATGGGCAGAAAAAATGAGACTCAGATGAACAGATTGCAGAAGTGGTGAAAAGTTTAAATGGAAAAGCAGTGAATATTATACAGAGAACCACAAGCACAGTGACAAAAGGAGATCCCAAAGCATACCAAGAAGTATCCCAACACTTCCCTCTCCCCACCTGATGGTACACCCAAAAACCCCTAGGGCTCTTTCTTCACGCCCCCTCCCCTACTGTTAAGCTAATCTCAGCTGGCCAGATCTGAGATTGCCCTTCCCCCTTCTCCTCCCAGCCTTAGGGCTAGTCAGGCTCAAGAGGCTGTGAGATGACTCCCCCTCCATTACCAGATAGAGATCATCTCCATAGGAGCAGTGAGGGAAGAAAAAGGAAGTATAGAGCTTTGCAGGTAGATTTATAGGGAGCAGAACATTATGGGATGAAATATGCAGCTTCCTGTGTCCACCCACTGGGCTGGACCCCAGGGACACTGGAGGTGTGTCTTGTGTTGCAGCAGCAGGGGACACCCAGCCTGAACCACAACATTCATTTGTTTGCTTTTGGTTTTGGTGTTTTGCGTTTTGGTTTTTTTGTTTGGTTTTTGGTTTTTACTATGTGCTAGCTATTCCTGTGCTTCAGCTCTTTTACAGGGCAGGGACTCAATAGTTTACCAAAAAAATATTAAAATATTATAAACTATTGTAGAATTATCAAGTTTTCTCATAATATGTCATTCAGAAAAAGAAATAATTTATAAATATGTATAGATGTTGATGTTAATCTCTGAAAGAATCGTTTCCTGGGGAGGTGGTGGAGTCACCATCATTGGAGGTGTTTAGGAGGAGACTTGATGGGGTGCTTGGTGCCATGGTTTAGTTGATTGGATGGTGTTGGATGATGGGTTGGACACGATGATCTTGAAGGTCTCTTCCAACCTGTTTTATCCTATTCCATGCCATTCCATTCCATTCCATTCCATTCCATTCCATTCCATTCCATTCCATTCCATTCTTTCTATTCTATTCTATTTTAAATCACCTATGATGACACTCTAGAAAAAGATTAGGTGAGAGATTTAGTGCTTTCACCTTTGGCATGTGGGAGAGGAAAGGTCAACACGTGGGACAGGAGTTCATTAGGGCCATACATAATATTCAGAGAGTCTCTTGTGCAGGACAGTAACTCAGGGGATATCACAAAGTCTACTTACTACTTGACAAAGAAAAAAAAAGAGGAACTAAAACAGTGTGCAAAAAAATAGAGCTGAACAGTAGGGTCCAACAGACAGGGGTGATGCACTGTAGCTGATAACACATGAAGAGAGGTTTAATTAATTTTTGTACTATATAGTTTTAGTCCTTCATCCAAAAATCTTTTCAGTCATAACTGTTAGCCTTCTCCAGGTTTTTTTTGGATTTTTTGATTTGTGTGTCTCACAATTTTTTGCATTTTTCCCCCACTAGTATAATTGGATAAATTCAACCTTTTTATTTAAAAAAAAATAGCAAGAAATCCCCTTTAAATGTTTTTACTAATATTTCAAAGGCAGACACAAATGCTTCACTGTTTCTGAGGAACAAGAAAATCAACTTTACTGACATTTTCACCAGCAGTGATTTATTCTCCTGCTCAGTTGTCACAGTTGCCCTTGTTTCCCATGAAGTTAGAGTAGGTTGCAGGTTTTTTTTCAAAATCACATGCAATGTTTCCTGGTGAATGTTATTTGCCATCATCATTTTGACAGGATCAATACAATGATGTGCTATAGATGAGACCAGACAAAACACTAAAGATAAATTGTAGGGCACCGTTTTGCTCAGGAATAGACTATCTAGAAATGGTGATAATCAGTCAACTCTTCATCATTACTCACCCAAAGAAGGATATTTAAAAGACTTATGATCCCCTGAAGGTTCCCCTTGTGACATGTGATCAGTTTGTTGCCTATTCAGAATATTTCAGAATCATAACTGCAATTAGCAGCCCACTACAATCTTCTGAAAAAATAAAAATACTTGGCAATGACATCCTCCTTATTTGTAGAATAAGGACAGAAGAGGGAGAGTGATTCAATGCCCCTATGAGGTAGCACCTTATCCTAAAGATACTGATTAGCTTTGACATGACCCATATTAATCTATGAAAGTAGTTCTGATGTGGCAAGTAATTTTCTGTCCTTGATGGCAGGTAAGGTAAGAAGCCAACACAGTATTTTTGTGGTTTCTATATAATGATTTTTACACAACTTGTTCATGTATTAACTTCACATAGGTCTCACTTCTATGTGTGTTTATTCATGTATGGCATAAAGTGTTTTTTTCAGCTGTACTAAAATTCTTGGTAACCATTTATGTAAGAAATCAAACAGTATTTTGCAAGTTGTGTCCAGTTTCATCATGCTTGTCAAGAAAACCTTTTTCTTCCTTTGATTTCTGGTTGTGAATCATAGTGGTGACCTAACTTTCATGTCCAATTAGTATGTCTATTCATCTCTTTAAAATACCATATCTAAGTATGGAAACCAATTTAGCAGAGTAAAACAAAAGGCAATATGCCTTCACTGGTGTGCCTAGACAAGTTCCACTCCTTTGAATTTCAAATATCTTTTGTGACAATAAAGACTGATTTGGACAGATCTGGGGTTTAGTAAAAACAAAATAAGAATTATTTTAGGAAGGAAAAATGATGAACCACAACACATATTTTTTGATGTTCATATCTTGTATCTTTTCTCCAATATCCATAGATCCCTCCAAACACTCTCAGTGTATGATCTGGCACTCCAGGAACCATAGTGTTGGTGAGATTTTATATCTATTCAAGATGTAACTTGCCTGGGATTTCTTCCTACTGCATTCAGAGATTCAGAGATTGCATTAGGTTAGAAGGGACCCTCAAATGTTATCTTGTCCAACCCCACTGCGGTGCAAAATGCAACTAGATTAGGCTGCTCAGTCTGATCATGAATGTCTCTAGGGATGGGGCCTCAACTATATCCCTGGGTAACGTTTTCCAGCATTTTCCCATTCTTCTTGTAAAGAACTTCCTCCTTATGTCCAACCTAAACCTACCCTGCTCCACTTTAAAACCATTGCCCCCCATCCTATCACAACAAGCCCTTCTGAAGAGTTCTTCCCCAGCCTTCCTGGAGATGCCTTTCAGATACCAAAATGTAGCTATAGGATCACCCAGGAACCTTCTTCATTCTTTAAACTCATAATTTAAGAGTAATCTTCTTCTCATTGTTTCTCTGTGCAGAATGCAATTCCTCTTGTTCTTGTTTTGGTTAGATTTAAGCATGAAATGCACTTGGAACATTACACATGTAAATACATGCACTGTGTACAGTTTTGTTTGTCTAAATGATGTCAAGTCACTTGCCTTGGGAGGAACTCAACTGCAGGGAAAACTGCTATATGTAGGGCAGCACTTTTGTAACACTGAATTTACTTTCTGCTCCCCAGAGGTAATTACAAAAATGACTTTTTTGTTTCTGACAGAATTCCACATGTATTCCTTTCAGATTGGTGTTTAGCAGAAAATGATCCATTGTGTCTTTCTTTGAAACAATTTGAGCTGACACCAAACAGCACTTTGCCATCTACGCAGAATGCAATTCTTACATTTCCTTTAATTTGAATTTATCCTCATGGGATTTTCAGTCTTCACAAGACAGGTATACAGTGTATGTACTTTCTCACAGTGCCTGTGAATACTATTAAATACAGAGATATATTGGTCTGAGATGGTTGCATTTGTTTCCCTTCCTTTCACTGATGGGATTCATCTCTAGAGAGAGGCAAAACCCTATTTAGAGCTTAGACTGGCCACTGCAGTGAAGGACAACAAAAAATGCCTTTCTAAATATATTAATGGCAAAAAGGAGGGGCAAGGACAACCTTCACTCCTTAGTGGACATGGAGGGGAATATTGTAACGAAAGATGAGGAAAAGGCAGAGGCATTGAACACCTTTGCCTCAATTTTTAATAGCAAGATAGGTTGTCTTCTGGCCAAGTGGCCTCCTGAGCTGGCAGATGGAGCCAGGGAGCAGTATACTTCCCCTGTGATCCAGGAGGAAGCAGTTAGTGATCGGCTTAGCCACGTGGATCCCCGTAAGTCCATGGGACCAGACAGAATCCATCCTATGGTGCTGAGAGAGATGGCAGATGAGCTGGCCAAGCTGCTCTCCATCATTTCTCAACAGTCCTGGCTCACTGGAGAGGTCCCAGATGACTGGAAGCAGGGCAACGTGATGCCCATCTACAAGAAGGGCCGGTTGGAGGAGCCAGGCAATTACAGGCCTGTCAGCCTGACCTCAGTGCCAGGCAAGGTTATGGAACAGGTCGTCTTGAGTGCAATCACACAGCACTTACAGGATGGCCAAGGGATCAGGCCCAGCCAGCATGGATTTAGGAAGGGCAAGTCCTGCCTGACCAACCTGATCTCTTTCTATGATCAGGTAACCCACCTGGTTGATGTGGGGAAGGCTGTGGATGTAGTCTACCTGGACTTCAGCAAGGCCTTTGATACAGTCTGCCGCAGCAAACTCCAGGCCAAGCTGTCAGCCTGTGTCATGGACAGCAGCACTCTGCACTGGGTCAGGAACTGGCTGGAGGGCTGAGCCCAGAGAGTGGCAGTGAATTGTGCCACATCCAGCTGGCAGCCAGGCACTAGTGGTGTTCCCCAGTGGTCAGTACGGGACCCCATCCTGTTTAATATCTTTATTGATGATCTAGATGAGGGCATTGAGTCCATCATCAGTAAGTTTGCAGATGACACCAAGTTGGGGGCAGGTGTTGGTCTGTTAGAGGGTTGGAGAGCTCTGCAGAGGGACCTTGACAGGCTGGACAGGTGGGCAGAGTCCAATGGCATACAGTCCAATGGCATATGACCCCAGCCTGCATGGAGTTGATGTGGCCAATGTGTAGAACCTGGTACTTGGACGTGTTAAATCTCATGCCGTTGGATTCTGCCCATCTGTCCAGCCTGTCGAGGTCCCTCTGCAAAGCCTCTCTACCCTCCAGCAGATCGACTCCTGCCGCCAGCTTGGTGTCATCTGCAAATTTACTGATGATGGACTCAATGCAGATCATCAATAAAGATGTTAAAGAGCATGGGGCCCAGCACTGATCCCTGGGGCACACCACTAGTGACTGGCCACCAGCTGGAAGTGGCACAATTCACCACCACTCTCTGGGCTCGGTCCTCCAGCCAGTTCCTAACCCATCGCAGTGTGCTCCCATCCAAGCCATGGGCTGACAGCTTGGCCAGGAGTTTGCTGTGGGGGCGGTGTCAAAAGCCTTGCTGAGGTCTAGGTAGACCACATCCACAGCCTTCCCCACATCAACCAGGTGGGTCACCTGATCATAGAAGGAGATCAGGTTGTTCAGGCAGGACCTGCCCTTCCTAAATCCATGCTGGCTGGGCCTGATCCCTTGGCCATGCTGTAAGTGCTGTGTGATTGCACTCAAGATGACCTGTTCCATAATCTTGCCTGGCACCGAGGTCAGGCTGACAGGCCTATAATTCCCTAAAATACAGTCGTGGAGAATGCGGGCATCGATCCCGCTACCTCTCGCATGCTAAGCGAGCGCTCTACCATTTGAGCTAATTCCCCCTTGTCATCATATCTCCAGAGAAAGAGACTCCACAACCTCCTTGGGCAGTCTGTTCCAGTGTTCTATCACCCTCACAGTGGAAAACTTCTTCCTCTTGTTTTCTTGGAACTTCCTATGACTCCCCACCCATTGACCCTTGTCCTGTCATTGGGCATCGCCAAGAAGAGCCTGACTCTTCTCAGAGTATTCCACATATGTTTACTAAAGAAAATTCACATAATCATTGTAAAGATCCCTCAAAATAATTTTTGTGAGAAACCATATCTTTGAAGAAATAACTGAGGCAATTCAGATATTTTGTCTACACTGGATTACCCTTGCCTCCTTTATTAGTGAAAAGAAAAAAAGAGGTGTTGAAATGAATGCTGAAAATTTTCCTAATAGCATCCCCCTTCATTCAGTCCAGTGAGAGCTGCAGTCCTTGTCCTAAGGAAAATAAATGTAGATGCTGTAGCTTCTTACACTTAGTGCACATTTTGAGGATGGTAGAAATAATTATGTCCTGCATAGGATTCTCAGCAGCTTTACCAAGCACACATCCAAGGTTGCATAAAAATAATTATCTGTCCATCATGATAGATTTATACCGTTGAGAACTGTTAAATATATCAGGATAGTATGCAGAAGATTTATAGAATCATAGAATTTGTTGAGTTAGAGGGGGTCTTTACAGGTTTTCTGGTCCAAACCCCCCTGCTGTAACGAGGGACATCTTCAACTAGATCAAGTTACTCATAACTGTTACCAGAGATGGGGCATCTACAATTTCTCTCGGCAACCTATTTCAGTGTTTTATCACTCTTAACATAAAAATTTCTTCCTTATATCTAGTCTGAATACACTTTCCATTAGTTTAAAAGGATTACTTCTTGTCTCATAGGCCCTGCTAAAAAGTCTACTCCTTTCTTAATGTCCCATTTAAGTACTTAAGCATCACAACCAGGTCTTCCCAGAGCTTTATCTTCTCCGGTCTGAGCAGCCCAAATTCTCTTGGCCATTCTTGATAGGAGAGATCTTCCAGCCCTATGCTGGTTTTGTTTGTTTTTTTTTGGTTTGATTTGTTTGTTTGTTGGTTGGTTGAGTTTTTTTCTTATCCTTCCTCTGGACCTTCTCCAACATGGCAATGTCTTTCCTGTACTGTGGACTCCAAAGCTGAACACAGTGGTCCAGGTGGGGTCTCACCAGAGCAGAGTAGGGCAGCAGAATGAATCCTCTTGATGTCCTAGCTGTGCTTCTTTTGATGCAGCCCAGGATACTGTTGGCCTTCTGGGCTGCAAAAACACATTGTCAGCTCATGTCCAGCTTTTCACCAACCAGTATCCTAATTAATGTAAATTATAGAAGTTTTGTTTTAAAGCCTTCATTAACAGAAAGACCTTATTTTTATTTTCACAGGCAAAGGCTAAAAATTGTACTTTAATGCACCTTAGCCTCATTTCTGTAGATGGAGTAAATTGACTTGTTCTCAAGTTTATTTCTTTTTTCTGGTTTTCTTTTGCCACTCTCATGCCATTGTTCTGTCTCAGACAGTTGTTGATGAAGACAAGCGAACAATTTAGATAAAATATGAACTTTACTAGTGTCTGGATACCTAAATAAGAAGGAAAATGTTACATTTCACATTCTGGGCTAATTGCTATGATAAATGTGGGACAGCCTGGAGAATAGGAGGCTCAGGGGAGACCTTATTGCTACAACTACCTGAAGGGAGGTTGCAGCCAGGTGGGGGTTGTTCTCTTCTCCCAGGCAACCAGCACCAGAACAAGAGGACACAGTCTCAAGCTGCACCAGGGGAGGTTTAGGCTGGATGTTAAGAAGAAATTCTTCACAGAAAGAGTGATTTGCCATTGGAATGTGCTGCCCAGGGAGGTGTTGGAGTCACCATCACTGGAGGTGTTTAGGAAGAGACTGGATGGGGTACTTGGTGCTATGGTTTAGTTGATCAGATAGTGTTGGTTGATAGGTTGGAATCAATGATCTCAGAGGTCTCTTCCAACCTGGTTAATTCTATCCTATCCTATCCTATCCTATCCTATCCTATCCTAAAGTAATTGTGACTCTGAAATTACAGTATCTAGTTGTGATATTTCAGATTCATAAAAAAGAATAAACTAATAAAGCTATTTTTCCACTTGTAAGCTGTTGCATTTTTAGAATTTGAAACTGCAATAGTGCTAACAGGCATTAAAAAAAACACAACCAAAACAACAACAACAAATAAAATAAGGAAAGAAAAATGTTTTTGCCATTTTTTCTTCTCCTCATCAGCGCTATTATCAAGCATTTTTTTTTTTTTATTTGAGAGAGAGAATATGTTGGGTCTTTTTAATGAAAAGAAACACAAAAGTATGTAGGTAAAACATAATTAACATTTTAGACTAGACTAGACTAGACTAGACTAGACTAGAACAGAATAGACCAGACCAGGTTGGAAAAGACCTTTGAGATTATAGAGTCCAACCTATCATCCAACACTATCTAATCAACTAAACCATGCCACAAAGCACCCCATCCAGTCTCTTCCTAAACATCTAATCCTCCGTGTATACCTGAAAAAAACTATGCATGGACAAATCCCATATAGTACTTCCAAGGGCTTTAAGTGGAGTGTCTTAGGAACATTTACCAGACTACTCAAACTCAATGTATTATTCTATGTACCATGTTTATTGTCATAATACCCTACATAAACACCATTCACAGATTCACAGATTGCTTTGGGTTGGAAGGGACTCTCAAAGGTAATCTCATGCAGCCCCACCACAGTGAGAAGGAACACTTCCAAATAGATCAGTCTACCCAGAGCCACACCAAGTCTGATCTTGAATGTCTCCAGGGACAGGGCCTCAACCACAGCCCTGGCCAACCCTTTCCAGCATTTTACCACTCTCATTGTAAAGAACTTCCTCCTTATCTCTAACCTAAATCTACCCTGCTCCAGTTTAAAATCATTATCCTTTGTCATATTACTACAAGCCCTTCTAAACAGTCCCTCCCCAGCTTTTCTGTAGGTCCACTTCTGATATTGAAATGTAGCTATAAGGTCTCCCCAGAGCCTTCTCTTCCCATTATGGGCTGTAAGCCCTGTCCTGCCACATGCATTGTTTTGAGACAATAGTGGATTGGGCTATCACACCTCATCTCTACACAACTAGATAGTGTTTCTATATTCCTCCAAGGTTACCTGACCCTGCTTCTGTGCTCGCTGTGTGTGCTCACTTTCTGCCCTCTTGCTCTTTGTGCAGGCCTCTATTCAGCCACGCTGCCTCTTCCCTTCCACACCTGATTCCATACACACAGGGATCAAAAGGTCTTGCACTCTGAAGATAATGTCCTTAAAGACATGTCAGCTCTGCCATGCTTCCCTGTCCCTGGGGATCATTTCCTATGGGGTCCTACTGACTAACTCCCTAAGCCATTGCTTTCTCCAGTTCTGTTATCAACTGATTTTCATAAAGTTTCATCCTTCTCCTAATTACTGATTTCTTTTGATTGTAGAAGACTAAATGAAATACTTGTAAGCAGAACTGTAGGTTTTCTTTGTTTTATTTTCAACTGTGACAACTGATAATATTTTTTTGAAAATATGCCAAGACTAATGGTACAGGTGTTAGATCACTTTGGATCTACTGATATTATTCAGAGAATAAAGTAACATCAGTGCATACAGTTTTGATCAGTTTACTTCAGTGTAGTCTAGAGATGGATTATTACACATATTCATACTCTCAACATTTGTTGCAATGCATTAGAAAATCAGTTTCTTAGAGGAATGTTGCTTCTGTACATTCCCTATTTCTATTATCACTAGGTTTCAATAATACTGACAATTCATGCTCACTGTAGCTCAGTGCTACACACAACGAGGCCTCTGCTGCTCAGAAACACCTTCTGGTGTCAAAGGAATGCTTAGCTCAAGTTGTAAACACTGGAGTTTTATACAAGCACAGCTGATTGGACAAATAATTGTTGTGCCCAGACAGTTGAAGAAGGAACAGAGAAAGCTCTGATTGTTGATTTATTTGTCATCAAGGAGGTTGTACAATGAGCAAAATAGTTGAGATATCATAGAAGATTACTATGACATTTGGGGAAAAAGAGAGAAAGGACATTATAATAACAGAGTTTCTTCAGTCTAAAATGGCAAAATATATTTGAAAAGGAAGAACAAGATGGTAAAGTAGACAGTTTATTATAAGCAACAGTCCAGGGATATTCATTGAGACTTTGCAGTTCCAGCGGATAAGTTCAAGAACAATAACAATATTAGACCAGGTAATAAGGTTGTCACAACACAGTCTCCAGAGCCAACCCTAGGCAGTGATGGGGCAGGTCATGCTCAGATTCAAAATTTCCCTTGGAGTAAATTTAGCTGAACTGACACCAAACAGCTGATGAGTTAGGGTTATTAGATCCAATGAAAACTCTCAGTCACTTGCACCTTAAGGATATTTGAGCAGAGGGAAAATGGGAAGGAAAAAAAAAGAAAAGAAAAATAGAGTAAGTGAGTTAATAACTAAGAGAAAAAGATCTCTTGGATCCTGTGATGTTTTCACAGCATTAGTCCAAGTTCTTTGTGTTGGGTGTACATTCCAGCAGGGTGTTCTGTGGTAGATGCAACATGTGGACCCCTTTTGGTGGTGGTGGTGGGGTGTCTGTTCAAATCACAGAGAGAGGTGTGTATAAATAAATTGTGCACTCCAGTGTAATGTCTGCCATTGGCCTTTTCAAGGTGGTGTTGCAGCGGTTTTAAAGAGGGAATTCCTGCCTCCACAGAAATTCTCTTTCCATTGTTAAGCCATCTATCAAGCTAGAAGCTGTCCTTGAAAGCTATTAAGGGCCATCAGCCATGACCTAGTCTATTCAAGACCAAGTGTGCCACACCTTGTTTGAAACAATAGAATTGTTTCAGGCTATCAGTAGGCCATGCCTCATGCATTGTTTTGATACAATAAAGGACTGGACTATCACAATGTGTTTAAATACATATTTTTATTAGTTTACCTTCTATAATGAGATAATGAAATGAAACTTCGCTTGTTACTGAAATGAAGATTATGGAAATATAGCAAGTAATATAGACACAATTTATGGACAGGATCTATTTGAGTGAAAGTTACAGTTCATTTTTCATTCGTTGTGTTTGGCAATGACATGGAAAAGTCTCATCTTGAAAACAAACTACTCATATCTTAAAAGAAAGTTCTTTTGGACCCAACATTTAAAAATTGTGAGTTGCTGCCTTTACAAATTCTTTGCTACTCCAACAGAAATTCCTCTCTGTAAGGTGCAAGGAACTAGCGCCAATTATTGCTGTTCAATTGCCCAGACTTTGTCATTGAGGATTCTGGCTGGTTAGTTTCTCCAACATAACATTTCTTTCTTCAAAGCATTTTCTTCTCTCCAGACACTAATTCAGCCATTCCTCATCTGTGCTCAAACATCACTCAAATACCTCATTATCTCTGAGAATACTATGTCTCTCCGCCTCTACAAGAAAGCTGACTAGAGATTTAGGTTACTGTCATCCTTTTGGCATTACAGTCCATAATACCTACACACTCTTTCCAAAGAATTCTGTAGTCTAAGGTTTTTTACTCAAAATCCACCTGAAATGGAGATGGAAAAAAAAGATAACTTACCAGTTTATTTGCATATAATTATTACTCTCATTATCTCACACATAGGGGATTTAATAATAGTTACTTTTATGTAATGAATGGCATCACTGAAGGAAAAAATGGGAACTACATTGCATTATATTAATTCTGTAGTAAAACGACTACATATTCTTTTAAGTGATCCTTCTATATCAAGGAAGTGGGGTTTTTTAGCACAGTTTCCCTTGGAACCAAAGTAATAAAAAGGTAAAATGAAATCATGGTTAACACATTAAAGCTATTGATCCAGAAATCTCACATGGGTTCACACAAAGAAATGACCCTTGATGAAAAAATCTCGATCTCTTCTATGTGGGGATTGAGCGACAATCATCTGTCTGACCTTCAAAGTTTTAGTGGACAGCAACAAGTCACATAGTACAAATGGCAAAAGAGCAAATCTATTTGCATTTGCTTTCAATGCTTCTCAGATCAATAATTATGACAACTGAATCCAAGGATGAAAAAAAAAACTAAAAACCTTAACTTTTTTCTTAACAAAGTGTCTATTTTAGGTATGAACACTGTTCTATTTTGAATTATAGCATAACTGTGATGTGCCCAAGACTGTGTGTGCCACATGAAAAACAAAGGCTACTTACGAGTGAAGATGGAAGACTATTAATATCTGAGTTCTTCTACCCTTAAATTAATGAAGGATTCATCCTTTTTTTTTTTTTTAATCCAAAAAATGTGTAATTTTGCTAAAAGCAATTATGTTGGAAAAAAATAAAAAAAAAACCTAACAAAACAAACAAAACACAACAAAACTTGTTGGACTCGATTCAATATGCTAACATATGCTGCCATTTGCATGAAATTTCCATCATTCTTTAGAAATAGAGAAAAGATCACAGAAAGTAGGTCTAAAGTATTACTTTGTAAATTATGTGTATGCAGTGGTATCCAAATGAGTGGTCTGATTGATGCATCTTGATTTACATACCTGATATGTATGAGATGATTTGAGAACAGTAAGGAATTACCTACATAGGCAAAGATTATCTTGAATATTCTCTATTTACTTCCCTTATAATTATCACCTCATAATTTGTATAGAAGAGAAAATTACTGTTTTTTTTTCTTTCCCTGGAATTTGGTTTAGACACAGCCTCAGGTCTGGCATAGTCACTGGAGAAGTCACCTATCCTAATTTTTAATAGGTAAGAGATTCAGATCTAGTTCTTTTACTCTCAGTGGAATTTCATGTTAAGAATATAATTTAATTCTCTCTTTACAACCTTAGAAAGGCAAAAATGCTGATCTACTAAAAAAAGTCTGAACTCTATAGCTTCATTCTACTTTAGTGAAGGTAGTAGCATTGTTGCTATTCATTTGAAATGAAAATATTCTTTAAAGAAATTAAAGTGAATTAGAGCATGCTGAAAATCACTTTTCCTCCAAAATATGATTTTATTCCCAGTAGTTAAAATATAATTATCAAATAAAGCTGGGATTGTTGCTGCATTGGGAATTATATTTGCTGTATTTTTATTATCTCTGTAATTTTCAAAATGTTAATGTATGCCTACAGTTGCAGATCAAGTTTATTAGGTTTAAGTTAATTATGTTTCCAGTTCAGATATTTTATTTCTTGTTGGATTTTACTGCGATAGTTAATTATTCTATCAGTAGATGTGACCTTGTTCCTTAGCACAGAGGGGGATGCAGACTTACATTCTAAATTAGATAACAAAAATCTTGTTGCATGATGGCAGTGTACAGTACTACATTTTATCTTAGCAATGTGGTATTCTATCAGTAATATCATGCGAATATCAAAGAAAAAATTGTTTTTATAAAGAAGAAGAAAGAAGGGAAAAACAGCAGGATGGTGTGAAAGAATTTCAGGCCCTATGTACTTCAACAACACTTTGATATATTAGCTAGAAGATACAGATTATCAAACATATGTGCAAAGACCAATGTAAGAGCAGGCAGTACAGGTAAGTGCTAATTTTAGTATCTTCAACTTTAACTTTTTTAAAAAAAACTATTTTACCTCAAGTGTCCACATGCTTATACAATGACAACTATACCTGATGTATTTTTCATTAAATTAGTAGCATTTCAAATGAAAAAAAAATTCCCTAAATCATTAGTTTTTAAATGTGTCATTGAACAATAATTAGTACTCAGATGAGGCAGTTACATATTGTATCAGTTTTACCTCATGGCATAGTTGTTACACAAAAGTGACTTGAATTATGTCATTAAGAACTCAGATACATCATAACCAATCACAGTACAGAGTCCTAATTAAAAGTAAATAAAGAAAATGGACATTGCCCAATTTTTGCAAACCACATACCAACCATTCTCTGGGTTTGGTTCATCAGTTTATCCAGTCTTTCCATAAAAATCACGTATGTCAGTTCTTCTGAATATCTTCTGCTCCATTATCTCTAATTTCTCTAATATAATTGTCAGGGATCAGAACCATTCCCACAACTGCATTAATTAACATGTAAAGAGGATGATGAGGAACCTGGCCATCAACAAGACTCTGGACTAAACAGAGGTGTTTTCCTGTGTAACAAACTATTGTGCACTATTTATCATGTCCTTGCAGTGGAATTACTTTTGCTCAAAACCAGTTTCTGTAATCCTCGTCACAACATGGTATCCCGAGCCAAAGCTGGGCAGCCAGGGAAGTCACGCTAAGATTCAAAAATTCCCTTGGAATAAATTAAAGTGAACTGACAACAAATTGCTGATGAGTTTGGTTTATTAGAGCCAATGAAAGCTCTCAGTAATGGACTGGAGCAGAGGGAAAATGAGAAGAAAAAGTAGAGGGAAAAGAGAGATGGAGCTAAGAAGTAAGAGAAAAAGAAAGATGTCAACATTCTTTGGATCCACCAAAGATTTCACAGGAATTGTCCAAGATCTTGTTGGTAAGTGTATCTTCCAATACGGTCCTCTGTGGTAAATGCAGCATGGAAGCAGCGTGGACCCCGGAAGTTGCAGTCCTTTTATAACCTTTTGCCTGGGCCAAGGTGGGGGAGGCATGGTCTCTCCAAATCACAGAGAGAACTGTGCAACAGGCCCCTGCAGTGCAATGTCTGTCACATAATTTTAAAGAGGGAACTCCCCCCTCCACAAGCATTTTCTCTTTTAATTGTTAAGCACCTCTCCTCCAGAGTCTGCTCAAAACCAGGTATATCACATCTTGCCTGAGACAATAAAGTCATTACGGGCTATCAGCCCAGTCGGGCCACATGCATTGTTTTCAGACAATCACAGTCCTTCACACAGAAAAGGAAATAAGTGTTTGGTGAAAGTAATGCAAGTGACAGTGCAAAATTCATATTTCTTAATCTTGAAAGACTTGCTGTCTCAAACATCACTTAATTTCCATATCAAAAAGGTTTTGAAAGGTAAGAAATACTTCAGGAAAGAAAATGTGACTTCTGTGAGATTGAATAGAATAGAATTAACCAGGTTGGAAAATATTCTGTCAGGTATTATGATATTAGCTGACAATAACACGTTTAATCAGAAGTCTAGAGAGATTGTCAATTCATTCTCACAAATTAACCTATTTTCCATTCATTTTTAATGGTTATTCAAACAGAATGTAGTATTACATAACATAGATTGACATCCATCTATTAAATTCTAATGAACTTAAAATGTAAGGTTTTCATATTACATAGTGTTTTTAATGAGCACTGCGACATCATGCTCGAGGTGACAGTGTCATTTCTAAATATTTCTTTTACCATAGAATGAAGTGTACCTAGTAACTGTTTCTTTCAATAGATTATATAGTTTGAGTTACCTTATCATGAGTATACACCTTATTTTAAGGTGAAACTGTATTATGCAGTATGTCTGAACCATCTCATATGTGTTAGATACGTGTGTTATATACTCAGGAGCCTACTTTCAGCAAAGACTGCATTCTTGAAGACAGGACTATTAGTTCTTCAATTTACAGAGAAAGGAAGAGGAAACAAAGTAGAAAAGAAAAGGAAAGGGGCAGGGGGGGAAGGCAAAAAAGCAAGGAAAAACCCTGTGAAGTCAGCTTTCTGATGACTCCTTTACAATTTTAAAAAGGCACATAACAAAATAAAGACTATTCATAGTTCCAACTAGGATATTATCTCATGCTTGGAAATATCTGTGAGGTTTTTGTTGTTGTTGTGTTGTTGTTTTTCCCAAATCATTAGGATGACATAAACAAAACTTCACTCACAGTTTCATTATAATTACTTATTAGAAAAATAATTGCTAGATATAATATTTTTACATTATCTCACCATAAAATGACTTACAAATGTATCAGGACACTTTAATGGATGGTAATATGGAACACAGTGATAAAGAAATATGCAGACTTTCTTAAAACAGTATGTATGCCTGCTATACTTAATGTAGGCTTTTAAGTTATGAAGTGTACTATAGGGTGCCATATAATTTGATAAATATAAAGAATTATGTACCCAAAACTGCACATACAGTATAAGTAATTTCCCTGAGGAGACTGGTGACATAATAATAAACATCAAGAGCTCAGCTCAACTGATTTGTTAATGTCACAAGCAGTCCCAAATGGAATTACACTTTCTTATGTGCACTACAAGTATATGCAATTTTTAAAAAATAAAGTAAAAGAAATAATTCTTTCTGATCAACTTTACTACTTTAAAAATAAATGTAAGCAATATTTTCTCCTTGATGTTTTCTAAAACTGGTCTCTTCTCTCCTTTTCCAGTTGACTTTTGTCACATACTCATTCCACTGTTTCTTCTGTTTTTTCCCCCCTATTTTCTATCCAGACTTTTCCATCTTCTCCAGCAAATAATATTTTCAATCAAATGCACTTATTGCCATGAATTTCTCTAGGGGAAGACATGAATCAATAGCAGATTAATGTTATTCAGAACACCAAGTGAGCTTCTAATAAAACTGTTGAATACTCACAAATGAGAGAAACATTTTTCCAGAAAGAAACACATTTAAGAATATTTTCTAGGGACCTACCCTGGGATAGACTACACCTAAGGTAAAAAAAACCAAACCTCTATGGTATTTCTTCCCTTTCTAATGATTATTTCATACATAAGGCCTTAAAAATGAGAACAGGTTTCTCTTATTCTCTCTACCTCCCAGAACCCATGGTTTAATATGTTTTGTTCCATATAAAAAAAAAAACCAGACACTATTTTAGAATTTTAATGGAATAAGCTCAGAATTCACTGTGAAGGGGTTATTTTCCTTCTCACAATCTATCATACCAAGAAACATTACATCTACAATGAGTTTTAAGTATTTAACTGTTTGCTCTGATTAAGGGTGGAAACATACTGTGCCTGTTCAAAATGAAATGCTTTTTTGCTACTAAAATAGTTTTTACTGTTTATAACATTTTATTATGTAAATTTCAACCACCTGTTCAAATCAGAATGCAATGTAGAACATCACCTGTGGAATATATACATTATGGTAATCTTCTAAAGGAGTAAAACTGAAGCATGAAAAACCCTTATGCACTGAACCTGAACTCTCATTGTACTAATTATACAATAAAAATGTATGTTGGATTGGTACTTCTTACAGTCATTTTTCCTTAAATCTTATAAAACTTATTGAGACTCAGGTAAAACATTCTGCTTTTTAAAAGACAGAACCCAAAATTTATTTCAGACAAATACATCCTCATTTTAAGAAGGACACTGAGACACTTGAATGTGTCCAGAGAAGGGCAATGAGGCTGGGGAGAGGCCTCAAGCACAAGCCCTACAAGGAGAGGCTGAGGGAGCTGGGATTGTTTAGCCTGGAGAGGAGGAGGCTCAGGGGAGACCTTATTGCTGTCTACAACTGCCTGAAAGGTGGTTGTAGCCAGAAGGGGATTGGTCTCTTCTCTCTAGCAACCAGCACCAGAACAAGAGGACACAGTCTCAAGCTGTGCCAAGGGAAGTTTAGGCTCGAGGTGAGGAGAAAGTTCTTCACAGAGAGTTGTTAGCCATTGGAATGGGGTGCCCAGGGAGGTGGTGGATTCACTGTCCCTGAAGGTGTTCAAAAGGGGATTGGACATGGCACTTGGTGCCATGGTTTGGTCATGAGGTCTATGGTGACAGGTTGGACTTGATGATCTTCGAGGTCTCTTCCAACCTTGGTGATTCTGTGATTCTGTGATCCTGTGATCCTCAGTACCATATGCAGTTTTTCAGGTTTCAACTAGGATCTAAGAGAGACAGGGATGGTAGAAAACTAACACCTGAAGCAATCAGTTAGATGGAATTTTTGATTTATTAAATTATACTAAAATGTCTAAATCTTATCAGTTTGGAAAGATGACTGACAGGAGGCAGGACCGAAGTTTACAGAATCATGAAGGCAGTGGTTGAGGTATAGAAAATGGGATTCTATGGCAATATATGCTAACCAAACATCTGTTCATGCAACACCAGACCCTTTAAAAGACTTGTGAATATGATATTCTTAAAGATCTAGCAGGTTTTTATGAGCATTTCAACATTATGAAGACTATATTTTAAAAAACCAAACCAAAAAAACAAATTAAATGAAATTACAAAAGAATGTCTTTGTCTCACACAGAATTAAACATTTTTTTTAAAAACAAATAAAACCAACCAACCACAGAAAAAGCACCAGTCTTGAATGAACACCATAAAGACCAAGTATGAAAAGACATTTTTCAGAGAGGGAGAATGCCCATTGGAATGGGCTGCCTGGGGAGGTGGTGGAGTCACCATCATTGGAGGTGTTCAGGAGGAGACTTGATAGGGTGCTTGGTTGCATGGTTTAGCTCATTAGGTGGTGTTGGATGAGGGTTGGATGCGATGATCTTGAAGGTCTCTTCCAACCTGGTCTATCCTATCCTATCCTATCCTATCCTATCCTATCCTATCCTATCCTATCCTATCCTATCCTATCCTACCCTATCCTATCCTATCCTATCCTGTGTTCTGTTTTATTTATAGAGCTAATATGTGTGGGTCTAAATGTCTGCAGGTAAATGTGAGGGACTCCTATCATATAAACATCTATGTGACTATTCTATGTGACTAGTCAAAATGGTAATACATATCATGATGTGATTTATAGTTTCAACATACCGAGGTACCAGTAATCAAAAAGTAAAAAAGATTTTTTTGAAAGAAAAAACATTATAAAACATCTCCTTTTAGAGACTGAAATAAAAAGTAACACTAAAAGCATAATCTCATGTTTGACTTTTTTCCTCACTAGATTTCTTCATACTTGGGATGTTTGGAAAGCAGAATAACTGAAAGTATTTTTTTGTTTGTTTGCTTTGTTTGTTTGTTTGCTTGTTTTTTGGAGGGGGTGGTGTTGGTGTTGTTTTTCTCTTATAAAATTCACCAGAGAGAGTACCTTCTTCAAAATTCAATTCATCTTCTTGAGTGCTAGTGTTTGCTTTGGGAGCACTACATTATTGGATTGTATAGTACATGTTTGGAGCTATATATCTCCCTGTCTCCCCAATGTATTCACATCTGAAGAGCCTCTGTGTGAGCTATTCTACCTAAAGGCACATATAACATTTACCTCAACTGGTATTTTAAGTGCATGTCAGAGTAGAGGAATCTGATTCAGGGATGCACAGACCTAACAATAGTCAGGTTTGTTGATTTTTGATTTGTTTCATTTTTTTTTTTAGTTGAAAAGGAATATGTTTATTTGAATGAAGTGACAGATTATATGGTAATAAAAATAACATGAAAGTTGATACTTTGATTATACTTAGCTGCTTGGAAGTTCAGTGAGACTTCCTGTAGATGTTGTTTTATATACTATTTCTATGATATTATTTTTCTTGCAGGAACACGTAGCATGCCTTCGGTTTATAGTTCATCCATGCAATATATTCAGTTCTGTCAACTTAGAAACTACTGACCCACTCAGCATAGATAGAGAAGGTGAAAGAATCACTATGCCTAAAGCACTTTGAGAAGTGAATCAATCTTCTCAAATCCCCAATAGACTAGCACAGTCACTATGTCTAACCAGAAAAATTGATCCTATGCAAAGACGAAATGAGAGTCTGATTGACAGGAAGGGATTTATATAGCTTCTCAAATGTCCTCAAAAATTGGGGAAGGCTACTGTGCAGATTTTTTTTCAAGACTACCTTTCCCAAGTTCTAGCCAGGGAAGGGAAAACCATAAAAGTACCAATATTCCTGCTACAATTCTACACAGCCATGACTTTTTCTGTCTTAGATGGTTCAATGCCAGATTATATTTCATTATAGAGGAGTTCTGGCTATTTTCTGGTATGTATTCTAATTTGAAAAGCCTGCTTATGTACTACTGACTTTTTAAAGACCTGTAAAAGAACGAGTTCATAATAATAATAAGTAAAAGAAGCAAATGTAGGCATCACAAAGTTTGTGTTGCAGTTTTATAACCATTTGACCATTTTCCATATTTTGGTTATGAAAAATGAAGCTGTAACTATCAGTTGTGGTTGAAAATCGCAGCAATTTGAGCATTCAAATAAAACACAGGGATTTTATAAACAAATATATACTTTGATGAGAATGTTCAGTTTCAGTGCCCAAGTTTGGGGATTTTTTACAATGCTTGAGTTATTTTTCTGACTCCTTTCTCAATGTTTAGGCCAGGACACAATCAACTACAACAATTACAGTTGCAAATTAGGTCTCAAGCTGTGCCAGGGGAAGTTCAGGCTCGAGGTGAGGAGAAAGTTCTTCACAGAGAGAGTTGTTAGTCATTGGAATGGGCTGCCCAGGGAGGTGGTGGAGTCGCCATCCCTGGAGGTGTTCAAGAAGGGATTGGATGTGGCACTTGGTGCCATGGTTTAGTAGTCACGAGGTCTTGGGTGACAGGTTGGACTTGATGATCTTTGAGGTCTTTTCCAATCTTATTGATTATATAATTCTATGATTCTATGAATTGTTTTAGTGTCTGGGCTGTGAAGTATTCTCAATAAGTAAGGGTACTTCTGTCTCTGATGTTCTGTGTAAAGCATATATTTCTCTTTCCCATGAATGAAGCAAACTTCAATCCCTGTAGCACAGAACAATATAGTACTCTATTTGGCATTACAAGCACAAACTAAGAAGTTAAAAACGGCATCTTACTTCAGTAGTGACAGATGCTTTGTGCACACTGAGCTGTAGCAATGCCTTGCTATTTGAATAATTAGTGTACCGAACTATTTGTTTCATAGCACTAGTGATCATAATGGGGCTTATAACAAGGAACACCTGGAAGATTTTACTCTTGCTAAATTAAAACTTTAACATTTATAAATCACATAAACATAGGTACCGTTTTGTTAGGTTTGTGTTCCAGTATCAAGAGCCACAGAAACGAAACATGGTCTTCAAGCTGTTTAATGTGTCAGGAAAGAATTCAAGCACATCTTGTCCTAGACTGAAGCCACTTTTCTCTATAATGGACTGGAATATGGCAAACTGTTTCACTGAACCTGACTGAAATACATCTTAAAATTTTTGATAGAAGCTTATATTACTTTTTCTATCTGCATAACTTTGCCATGGTTCTGGAATTATCATTATTTTATATACAGGATTTACAGCTGTGAAACCCAGGAATATTGGCCAGACCTTGACTGTGAGCAAAAGTGGTATCTTATATAAGGCTTATTAGTACAACCAGCAAGAAGTAGCTAAGACTTCAGGAAAACAAGATCTTCTTCAGGACTGTGATGGGTTACACCCATCCTGGAAGCAGTGGGATTGGGGCTTGTGAGAGCTTTTTCCCTCCCTGGAGGGTGTTTTCCCCCTGGGAAACTGACTTAGTCACTCCCCCTCTCTGTCCAGCAAGACTACAAAAAGGAGGACACTACAGCCATTGCTCTCTTCCTTCTGCCTTGCAGGAATGAAAGAGAGTTGCTGCTGGCTTGCTGCTTCTCCACCACGTGGTCCTCCCTGCTACTTCCACACCTCTGCAAAGGACTGGTTTTGTATTGCATATTTTTTCCCATCCATCCTTGTTCCTTACCCTTGTGAACCCTACCTGTTATTGTTTATATATACACATATATATATATATATATATATATGAAACATTCTTTATCTCTCTACTTCCAAGCTGACTCCAAATTATTTCTTGGTGGATTTGCTCCGTCCCTTTCTTTTCCTCTCTATTGGGAAAGAGGAGGGGGGAGCTGGGGAGGGATTCTCAGCCTTGTCCCCATCTGAGATCTTAAGTCCCAGTTAAGGCTCCTGAGGCCTACTGAAAGATATGAGCTCTTATGTGCAAACTTTCTTCTAAATAACAGGCTGCAGTTTTAAAGTTTATTGTCAGCTTTGCATACTGCAGTAGCAGTAGAACCCATTCTTTCTCTTGAATTTTGTAATATTCTATGCAACCTCTGCTTTCATTTTTCTCTAATAACACAATATTCTACACAAACTTGTTACTAATGGTTGTTATGTCACATTAGTTAAGATTTTTCACTGCATATATCAAATATTACTCAATTTACAACTTTCTGGTTTTATTTTGGTTAGGTTTGGTTTTGATTTGTTAGGATGCACCACTTAAAAATGGTAGAGAGTGGATTTCTGTCCTTCAAATAAGAATTTATATTGGATATATATGACTCTAAACTTCAGCATTTTTAAGTCTTAAAATATTTTATCAAGTTAAAAAACTGTTTAGATATTTTTAAATTAAATGTAAACATAGGACTACTGAGACAACCAGGTTGCTGTGGATTTTTGTGTTTGGGGTTTTTATTGTGTTTATTTTGGTTTGTTGTTTGGGCTATTTTACTTTTTATTCCTTTTTCTTTTCTGTATGTTTTGACAGATTTGAAATTCTCAGCACTGTATTACACAGACACTTCTGAGCTCAGTAGATATTTCTGAAACTCCTACAGATAAACCCAGGTTTGAGTGTCACTCTCTGAGCACCAAATGCATAATTTAGCAATCAGATTTTATATTTGCTTTAGCATGACTCTGAAAACCATGCACATAAAATTTGTTGTATTTTGTGCACATTTTAATATCTAGCAGTATATATTTACATGAGTTTTACATTTAAATCTATGTAACCATCACCATTTTTATGCATATTAACAACTGTTCACTACATGTATTTTTATTATAGTCAATAACCAAAATCATAGATATGTACCTAATCTATCCTAGAGCTCTTTCCCCCTTCCCCCCAGTAGAATTAATTTCAGGGTTTATTGTCAGTACCATCTAGATTTGTCCTTACCTTATGTAAGCATTTTCCTTCAGGTTTTCTTTTCAAGTAGGGGTAATATCTACACTTTACAAACATTTCTGTATGTGTTGCTTTTAGTTTCTTTTCCTTCTTTCACCTGAAGAAATCTCCACAAGATGCATCTGACTTCACGGTAAAAAAGTGCAACTTCTAGTATAACTTACTTAAATTAAACTTCAACCCAAGATTCACAAGAAGTAAGTAAGGACACAACAGAGACCAAAGTCTTAATCTACAAAGCAGAAATCTAACTTGCTTGACATGCAGTATCTTACTTGGATGTCAACAGATGGTTTCAAACTGTAGCAAAGGTTGAATTTCCTTGACATTTGAAGCACAGTGGTCTTTAACATCTGCTGTCCCCTGATATGTGTTTGACAGCTCATTTTAGCAAGGGATACACAACATCGTATGGGTATTTTTTTTCCCCAGCTTGTACAGCTGGGAATGACCTACCCACAAAAGAGAATACCATCATATTTTTAGCTGTTTTTTCAATTGTTTCAGCAACTTTTAACATTTACAATTAGAGGTCCAATCTTCTACAGAAAAAAAGAATACTTTACACAATACCTTTTTTTCATTGTTTCAGAATACTTGAACTAAATATTGATTTTCTTGTATAAATGTCATTTACAAGAAAATTGCTTCAGCAGAAACATGGATGGAAGCAAATAATTCTATCAGAAAATATACCATTTATTGAACCATGTTTTAAATCCTATGCAATTGTTGCATTTAAATATTTTTTCCTTTTCATAAAATAAAGCAAGAATCCAAGTAAAAGAAGACACAAAGAAGCTTTTGCCATCTTGTCAACATAGCAAATAACATGTGTTAAAATAGATGTCTTAATTGTGAACATTTACTGTTTACATTTTTCAGCTGTAAACAACAGCCAATTCAATTCCAAGACAACTGTAATAAGATGGAGATACGTTGACTTTATGACTTTGCTCCCTACTTCATCTTCCTTGCCAAAATAAAGACTTCTATCCACAAGGGGAGTTGGGTCAGTGAATTGAGATGAATGGCAGAAGAGTGCTATGTATTCATTAGCAAGAAACATATACCAACTGTTAGATCCCAAATTTCTTTGTTAAATGATGAGAGACCTTCCCAAGGAAGGGTGTTTAACTTTGTGGTTGCCTTCAACTGGTCATAAGACTACTCTGCCATTACTTGTCATCTCCACTTACTGACATAGCTGAAAACTTCTCATGATGAATGGGAAGTAGTGGATTTTATTTTGGTTGGTTGTTTTGTTTTCCCCAGCCAATCAAGAATAAAAGAAACATGAAAAATTAAGATTAGTAGGAGTTATTCTCCACTACTACCCTGGTCTGCAGTGTTTTCAAATTATTTTCATCAGCTTCCCTGTTGTGAAGAAAAACTGTTATTCAGTTCAAATAAATTAACTCATTTTTTCACTATTTATACTTTTCAGTGACCCTTGTCTAAACCAATAGGCAACTTTTGATAGAAAAAGCAGAACAAATACATCTGACACAGGAACCTTATCAGATGAAGACAAATTTCTGAAGTTTTTAAATATAAAGTTGTTACCAGATCTTCAAGTCTCAATGAAATAATTCCAGAGTTTGAGTCTAGAATTAACACCAGCAGCACTAAATTTATTTATTTCAAGGCAAATACATTGAAGAATTTTCATATGAGACTGCCCAAGGCAGAAGACATGTCCCCTATAGGTCTTTTGTCATATCTTTCAATTCTGTGTCATTTGTCTTAGTCAGCCTGTGTCAGTTCAGATGGCACCAAGTATCAGTGTGAGGGTAATTGAATCAAGACAAAATTACTTTATGTATCTTACTGATAAGTTATTAAATTCAAAGGATATCTATTAAAATCAGGGGAAACCTAGTAACACAAGATACATGAGCAACCTTTCAACCTTAACCATTATGTGATTTTTTTGAAAACACAGTGATAAGTGCTGTATTTATATTGTATTTTGCCCTGAATTCTGACACTGGTAAAGCTCCCCAGGTCTGTTTGATTTATTAGTAGAGACACAGCCCAAAGAGCCTGTATATTCAATCAGTTGGTAGAATTTTGTGGCACCAAATGTGTACAGAGTAACGCCAAATGGTGTGCAATAGAAGAAATCTGTTCAGTCACTATTGTCTGCTGATGGCAGACACCCATTCAACGCCAAGAGCTGGTTCGTTGGCAGTGTAAGCTCATGTATTAAGACAAAACTGCTACTCATACTGACTGACATACATTTTGTAAGTGTGTGGTTGAAAAAAATAAATAAAAAATTTCTGCTCTCTGCAAACAGTCAGGAGACATAACATGAACATTCACTCTTGTCTGTAGGGGAGAAAAAAAATGTCACTCAAACACTGACAGCTTTAATCCATAAATTCCTACTGTCTGCCATTGAACATGCTGAATAGGTATCTAGTTCATATGCAGATACCTTAGCAAACTTTAAATCTCAGCTCTTACATTCCTTCAGAGAATTTTTTACAAATAAATGCAAGACTTCCACTTTGTCATATCAGGATAGCTTAAGTTCATTATTATCACATATAATCTTCATACATATAATACATCGGTTTTGATGCCTTTGAGCTCACTGTAGCCACAGCAGAGTTTCTGCCCTCAGTCATTCAATCTTAGCTGCACTTTTTTTTTTTTTTTTAAAAAGGTGAATAAAGTTAATGAACTGATACACTGTGCACTCCTTGGTTTCCAAATCACTCCATTCCTATATGCTATGTTTTCAGTGTTCAGGGATAAAGTGATTTTATCACAAACCTGTCAATAAAATTTGGAGTCTAGTTTACTGATTCCCTATGTTTTCACTACAATAATTCTGCAAATTGTAGCAAAGCTGTCATTAGGGAGGAAAAAGTCTTCAAAATATGGAACAGCTTCATTGTTAATTAAATATTTAGATACAGATGAGTCAGGGCTATTTATTTTGTACTAAGGCTTTGAATATTTTTGATAATGTGCTACAAATGAAGAGATCATTAACTACAAGATTGACTTAAATCATGTTAAAAAATCCCTCTTGCTATTAAAGAAATTAGACCATCAAATGACAGACAAATCCAGAGTAATTTGGAATCTGATAGCTCTTTTTCATGTGCTGTTCTCTTTCTGCTGAATGTTGTGGGAACCCAAAAGAGGAAGTGATGACGGAATATTTAGATGGCCTTCATGTCTATGAGGCCCTGGAGATGACAGGAGATGCTGCACCTGCAAACTGTGTAAGAAAAGGATGGGAGTAAAAAATAGCAGTGTTGCACCTTTGAAATGGATGGGAAGGCAACTGGGGAGAAAGGCACCTGTTAAAATAAAAATAAATCAGTGGGCTTAATGAGCCAGGCTGTGGGAAAGTGGAACTGAAACATTCACATATGTCTCAATAAATGGACACTGACTCCGCAGGTCTGGGTCACTTCACCCACCCTGCAGCCAGTGGTCACCTCCTCACAACTGGTCTATCAGTTGTATTTCTGCTCCCTGTGTTGAGACCAACAGGCCTGGGATCAATGTATTGCTCTATGCACTAAGGAAAACCCACAGAAGGTCACTATACACACATAGGTGAAAAAATTCATATTTGGATTTACTGCTTGTGTCCCATGTGTCTCCCATGTTACACTGCCTTCAGTCATTGACATTCACAAAATAAAGGTTTCCTATTGTGAGAGACTAAATCTTGTCTCTCTTGATGTGACTCAACAAAGATAAAATCACCTTTGCTGCTTGCCCAGACAATAACTGATGTGTATTGGGCAGATGCCACTGGAACAACTCTCTGGAAGGTGCATAGATAAAGGTTGCTCACCAGACTGCAGCTGCCCTGGAAATAACAGGCAGAGGGCACTGCTATCAATACTCTCTGGAATATGCATATTCACCACCTGGACTCATACCTAAAAACTGTATAAAAGATGTGAGCAACTACTGGCTCAGTAGAAGGAAAACACTGGAGAAGGAAAACACAGAAGGGAAAGACCTGGACAATGCTGCTGAGAAGGAAAACATGAGAGAAGGAAAAGACCAGGGCAATGCTGCTCTGAAGAAAAACTGAGAGAATACCAGAAGAGAAAAAATGACAGAGACATCACCATGTAGCCTGGAAGAAGAAGACCAAGAGGAACCTTCTCTCTGTGTCCTAAGTTCTGCCCACTACACCTCATGAAGCTGAAGAGGCTGCTCAGAGGACAGCACAGTCAACAAGGACAATATCTCCTCCCTTCCAAAACTGCAGCAGCCTTCCTCCACAGACTCAAACTGTCTTGGGGCGTGAGGGGTGTGGTAATATAATTCCTTTCCACTTCTCTCTCCCTCTTCTCTCTCTCACTCTCTATTTTCTGTCTCTCCCCTTCTGATCCATCCACACTATTTGTGTAATAAATAGCCTCACTGTTGATATTTTGGCCTCATTTGTGCCTCTCATTTCATGACATGGGAATATTCAAAAGAACTGAGTCTCTTTCCCTCTCTGGACTGAGACACTTATGCATACTTCCTACAAACTTCTAATTTCTCTTTGCTAAAGAACTTTTTCCCTGCCCACATTTATTCTAGTCTTCTGGGAGTCCATTGGGCTGCATTTTCCCTCTAATGTATTCTTTTCCACACCAGTCTTAGAATGCTAGAATGCTCCTCTACTTTAATAGGATCATGGTCAATTTGTAGTAAATGCCACTATGTCAAAATAACACGTTGTCTGACTCATGTAATTTATTGAAGAGACAGGAACTTTAAGTATTTCTAAATGTGAATTAAAAATGCCATCATCATTGGCAGCAGGGATGTAATATAATGAATCACATCACACATCTGGTAGATACATTCAGAGTTGTTTGAAATTGCCAAATGGTTTCAATCACAGGAGTAATAGCTTGCATGTCTTGCCATTATCTCTTAGCAACTAACTCTTGAATTTGAGAAGAAAAATGAAGGAAATTTTTCTAATGCACATTTCTAATATGACAAGATGTGCCTTCTCTGACATATTAATCTCTCTATTCAACCGCATTTCTCAGAAATGGTGACTAGGTTTAATCCATTAAACTATTGTAAAAGTATCTGATTATTCAAAACAAGTTTCCAGTTTGTTCTTGTCCTTTTTTTAACTTAACAATAAGGGTAAGGGTTTGTTTGTTTAAACTGTATTATACTTGATTTTTAGAAAATTTTGTTGGTTTTCCTGAGATATTGGGAATTTAAAAAGAAAAGAAAAAGTCTTCTTCCTTGAAAGATTAAGGGTTATGTGGAAGTGATACCACTTCTCTCTCAACAATTATTTCATATATTACAGTATGAACAGAAATATTACCTGTAAAACAATTTTTTCCCGTGTAAAAGAAAGGGGGAAAAAATAGAGTCAGTAAAATCCTTTAAATAAATATACTTGTAGGTTAAATGTTCAAGAAATGCTTACCTATGTTGCATGCAGAGTAAATGACTAAAGGAGGTCTACTGAGGCTTGATGAGGCCCTGGGCAACCTGATCTAGCTCCGGATGTTCCTGATGACTGGTGGGAGGTCAGACTAGATAACCTTTGGAAGTTCCTTCCAGCCTGGACCATTCTGTGATTCTATTGGTCTATGTGGGCTATTAGATTAACTTTTCTGATGTGTTCTTGCCTTATACATCTAAATGTTCAGACTGCTAACTGTAGATTGCTCATGAAGTTAGTTATAAGGGATGCCCTGCTCTATATAACAATTTAAAATCAAAAGCAAAAACCTGAATCACACTGAAGTGCCATTACTAAAAAAAGAAGACAAAACCCGACACAATGAAGAATCCGGGGGATAGGCTGTGTCCAATGACACATTCTGCATATAATAAATTGTCCTTTTCCAGTTTTGTTATTTATAATCTTCAGGGAATAAACTAGACAAGACAGAATAAAGCTTGAGAATCCAAAATGGCAAAATTGTCTGCAACTCTGGTTTGTAAGATATGCCACTGCCATACTCCATCACAGAAATGTATTTATGTTTATTATTCACTTCTCATGCCCTGAAAGGTAGTCACTGAAACTAAGTTCAAAAATTAATGACACTATAGCTATAGCTGTAGCAGTATCTCAGAGTGTTTCTACTGGATTTTGAAGTACTCTTTAGACATATCTTGACTGCAGGAATGGAAAAAGTCTTATAAACAAATTATGTTAGTATTGTCTGTGGGTCAAGTGTTTGATTATTCACGAGTCTTTTGATTACATCCATATGAGGGAGGACAGCACTTAGATATACCACATAAGAAAATTATCACATCAGTATTATAAAAAACACCCAGAATACCTTTCTAATTAAAACAATTAAAAATCATGATAGTAATAGAATTAGTGAAAAAATACAAATGTAATTAAATTATGAATATTGATAATATCTAAGTGGTTTAAAACTATTGTTCAGAAGTGTAAATAGATCTATTCTGTCAAATCCATGATGTTTTTGCCTCTCTAAATCTATGACAGAAATGAGTGGGAGAAAAACAAACAAATAAATAAACAAATAATAATATAATAATAATAATAATAATAATAAAAATCCCAATAAACAAACAAAAAACCCCAAATCACCTCAAACTCACTAAGTGAATGAAAGGAAGATTTAGTGTCTGACGTTTATACAAATTCTCCTGTTCTCAGCAGCATTGTCCAGGTCTTTTCCTTCTTTGTTTTCCTTCTCTTGTGTTTTCCTTCTACTGAGCCAGTAGTTGTTCAGATCTTTTATACAGTTTTTAGGCATGTATATTCCAGAGAGTATTGATAGCAGTGGCCTCGGCCTATTTCCAGGACAGCTGCAGTCTGGCAAGCAATCCTTATCTATGCATCTTCCAGAGAGTCATTCCACTGACATCTGCCCAATACACAGCAGTTATTGTCTGGGCAAGCAGCAAAGGTGATTTTATCTTTGTTGAGTCACATCAAAAGAGACAAGATTTAGTCTCTCACACCTACTAACCTGGAACTGAAATTGTGAAAATGTGTAATATTGAGAATTCAGGAAATGAAATAGTTCTGACCCTGAAAACCCCCATCTTTAAATCTTATAAGCCCCTTAATAATATGTTCACGTTGTTTACCTTCTTTAAAACTAAACAAAAGAATTTTGATTCCAGTAAGTGTGGTCAAGGAGGCTACTAAAAGCCTTTACACAAGTATTTGTTTTTCAGAAGTCTGTAGTGATAGTTCTTCAGTCTCCTACTTCCTCTACTGAAATGAACTCCCAGTGAGAGCAAGACTTTTGAGGAAATTACTCTGGTTTTGATCATGCAGGAAAAATTTCCAAGAGAAGCTTGTTCAAGGTTAGAAACATTGCACTTAGTTCTTCTTAATGGAATTTTTTTCTCCAGTAAAGCATGATCCCTAGCCACCTTAGCACAGCTTCATTTCAGCAGTGAAAAATATATGCAATAGAATTATTTTTTTTTCACATTATTTTAGATATTTCTTAAAGTTAAGGGAACCAGAGAATTAAACAATGTACAAAATGAAAAAGATGTGTCCCCTTCAGTTTGTTTTACTATTCTGCTGATGTGCTTTTCAGAACAAATACTGGTCTCATAATTCACCTTTCACATATATTGCTTGCAGTTTTTCACCTGAGCTAGGAGGATTTTCATTCAAGTATTGATCTGGCCTGTCCCATTTTGAACTTTTGTGATCTAACACAGAATAAGAACAGAGAAAAAAAAAAAAAAAGTAGAAAAAATAGGGAAATGTAATGAAGAATTTGGTATCATTTATATACTATAGATTTTAATTTTGCTTCCACTTCCTTCTCTCTTATTTGCCTGAATGCCACATAATAACTAAAATGCCATCATAAGTGAAAAGCAGACCATAAACTCCTAGAACATTAGAAGATCATGTAATATGAAAACTTTATACTGTTTATTTCAGTAGAGAGAGACTAAAGAAAGTGGGACTGTATAATAACAGTTCATACATATTGTATGGTCTATCTGTTAGTTATTTGGTAGTGTTTAACTGATGACTCTAAGGGAGTAACTCAAACAGAACCTGACAGCGTATACAGAAGGGAGACAGTTGACAGTAGATATTCAAGCAAATACCTAAGATGATGCAGAAAACTAAATGCTTTGAAGTCTGTCTCTGACCTCCTGCTGAGCTGTCAAGCAGGTTTGATCAAGAACCAGTTCCAGGTGAAAACAGAAAGATTTCATTAACTTTATAAAGGGACACATTTCCTAAAGCTGGACTCAACCCTTAGCTGAAGCCAAACTCCTTCATCTGAGATCTTTAATTTGACCTGTGTGATTGTTCATGTAAGACAGATATGCAATAAAACTTTCCTTGTATTGAAACTTCAATTTTAGCTATTATTTCCATTTTAAATCCAAACAGTATTTTATTTGGCAAAGACTGTTACGGATCACTGTATTAACCAATTCTTTACAGCTTTCTTTGCAGCTTTCTTTACAGCTCTATATCTGGACCTATTCATTAAGCACATAAAGTTCAGTAAAAGGATTAGGTCAAAGATAACATGCAGTTCCACTGTCCTGTCTTGACTCAGGTAAAAGTGAAAAGGATGAGAATTTTGTTGGTAAATAAAAGAATATACTTGCTTATCAATTCCAGTTAGAATCAAGAACCCTATTATTAAAACTTTACACCAAATGAAACCATGGTTAATATGTGATAGGCAGCTTCATTCTAGAAAATAAAAGTCTCTACTAATTATGAATTCTTAAAATATCTCTAGTTCTCAGACCATTGCTTGCATAGCAGTTTTTACTGTTTAGCAGTGTAACACTGACCTTGTGGACACGTACTTTGGTATGTTTTTCTTCATTCAACCTTGAGAGAGATACAAGGGCAGAATCTGGTAACAGTGGGATTCATCTAATCAAAACCAGACATCTAGTGTAGGAATTTTTATGTGTGAAATAATCATTCCAGACTCCCTTCATGTTTAATAGTGGAGAAAAAAACACTTGCAGAGTATGATTTATACTTGTACAGTATAATTTATTTTATTCTAACATAGTCATGTAAAGTAGGACAGAAGAATTTTATCTTATTGCCCAAGACTGCTTCCAGTTACTGTGGTGTTTGATAACACTTTGAACAAAATTGCCATATTGAAATCAGAAGGATGGCGGAGTGCTAAAACACGTGTAAAAGCCTTAAAATGAAGCTTAAATGCTGAACAGCCTGCCTGGTGCATCATCTGTGCCCACCAAGACAGCAACTGCCCAGGGAGTGTGATGAACAGTGGATGGCAAAGAAGGGTGGAAGCCGCTCAGTGTGGACCCCTGCAGACACTTGAGATGGGCCCCCATGGAACTCCACATATGCATTGATAATGTGAGCCAGGTGGAGCTATGATGAATGAATCGGGAACATAATAAAAGCCCTGTGCTATGCTAGCTTACTGGGAGGAACATCTCCGGGGACATCTGAGGCTGGAGGAAGCAGCCCAGAAAAGTCTCTCCCCTCACGCACAAAGAAGGACCATGGGGCAGTATTTACCTCTCCTCCTCTCTCTTCCTCCATTCTTTCTTTCTGCATTTTCTTTCCTCTCTGTTTTGCTTGCTTCATTCTCTCTCTTTAATAGTCTTGTCTTGATATATGACCTCATTTGTGCCTCAGTTTCATGGAAATGTTCAAAAGAACCACGTTCCCTTCCCAGCTTCCAGATCAACACACATGCAGCTGGCCACACCTAATGCCACAGAGTACATACTACTTTTTACAACTCTTAAACAATGACTACCAAGACTCATGTAAAACTTAAGGGTGGATGGCAAAGTACTGACCCTACTCTCTGCCTCATCAGGATGGGGGTTTGCTAGTGAAAGCATACACCTGTGTCCTTTTGATTTACAAGTACACCCATATGTGTGGACCTCTTGAATTATCAGTGTGGGTTTGCAGCCTGTATATTAGCCCCAGTATATACATGCCCTTCTACTGGATAGTCCAGCATGACATTCACTGTTAAGCGGATGCACACAATGACTTACCCACCTGCCTCACAAGCACCCCAGTACTTGCAGATCTCTCATGTATCACCATGGGCTCTCAGTCTGCTTAATATTGAGGCCTGGACTGTGGGCAGCCCTACTTATTCAGACATTCATTCCTACCAGAAATAGGCTTTCCTCCTACTTGTCCGCTAGTTCAACTTGAAATTAGTTTCTGAATGACACATATGCATTGAGTTTAAAATGCTAGGGAAAAATATACTCTCTGTGCTCTCTGTTCCCTCTGGCTGCTGGCACATAGACTTTACAGCATTTACAGATGTGATGAATTCCATGGAACAACACGTAAGAAAGACTTTAATAAACAGATCAAGTAGATCACAGTAACCAGTTACAGGGCTATTATACAAGCACACCAACTCGTGCCTGCTCACATCACATCCCTCCTTCTCCCTGTTTTCCTATGGTTGTTCCTCTTATCTGTCATTATTCCATTTCCCCACCTCTGGTCCTCCCCTTAAACAGCCAGTAATAGATTTTGCACAAGTCCCTTCTAGTAGCCCATTATAAGTGTTTCAGACTCCCACACGGACCCCTCCAACATTCCATAATATTCAGGCTAGCCTGCTTTTCACTTCTTACTGGTTCCAAAGATCAGGTCAACTGCCTTCAAATCTATGCCTAAGTGTTTTATTAATGGCCCATCAAACCAGCCAGTGAAGAGTTTTGATCTTTGTTGTCTACTCAAGTTTGTGTATTTGTTGTTTAATTTATCACTTTGTTATTTATTATTTTTCTTATATTAAATGATCCTAAACAAATAACTTCATGAGCCAGATGCTCTCACATTCCACATTCCCTTATACCACCCAGACTGATTTTCTTGTGCCAGCTGATGTTCATTCTAGTTCTTTGAATATCTATTGTGCATGTTCCCATTTGAGGAACAAGACTGTGAACTTTTTGTTTGGTTGGGTTTTTTGTTTGTTTTTCTGTTTCAAATGGAAACCAAGAATTCTAGAAGTAATCTCTTCCAGACCACATAGTCTGGTTTTGGTTTTTATTTAGATATGACCACAGGTAGTTTAGAACTGACTGAAAAGTCCACACAGTCATTAGAGAAAAGATGGGTCAGAAAAGCAGTCTAACAGGGAGCCCAAAGAAGGTCACTATAAGAGACTATCAGAAAGCAAGCTACACCTGTGAATTGGAGGACGTAAATGTTTTAAAAAGAAAATGGTCTATTACTATTACCATTGAAGATATTTCATATACTTTTTGTATTTTGTATTAAGAATCATTATTTTTTTTTCTATGAAGTGATGGATTCACAATCACAGAATCACCCAGGTTGGAAGAGACCTCTGTGGTGGTTTAGGCTGGGTGCTGGCCTGGATGCCACTGCACAGACCACACCTGGGAGGTCCCAAAAGGGTCCAGCCCACTGGGTGGTGACAGCAAACCAGGTATTTCACCTACTATTCTCTGCTCCTCTATAAAACATCCACGTGGGGTCTTCACTTCCTCTTTTGTCCCCTGCTGCTGCCTAGGTAAAATGGCGTGAGTTGCCTCCCTTGGGCCTGCCCAGGCCAAAGGCTGGGTTGGGGGGGGAAAGAGCCTGGCAGGGGGCAGTTTGGGTGTACCCCCAGGTGGGGATGGGACGTTCCTGGGTATATTCTGGGATCTCTCTCTTTTGTCACGGTGCCTGTGATTCTCTGTGAAACTTTCATTGTTGTTATTTTTGTTTACTCATTTAAACTTTCCACCATTTTTTTGCAATCCGTTTGTCTGAGTCATTATTTTTGCCTGTGGTAGGAGAATTGGCCTCCCAAACCACGACACCTCAAAGATCAAGTCCAACCTGTCACCACAGACCTCATGACTAAACCATGGCAACAAATGCCACATCCAATCCCCTCTTGAACACCTCCAGGGATGGTGACTCCACCACCTCCCTGGGCAGCCCATTCCAATGGCTAACAACTCTCTCAGTGAAGAACTTTCTCCTCACCTCCAGCCTAAATTTCCCCTGACACAGCTTATTATTTTAGTATCCTTTGCCAAATAGTATTTTGGAAATTCTTTTTTTTTTTCTTTGTTTTTTGCTTGAATTCTTCTTTCTATTGAGCATTGTATTTAGATCATCCCACGTGGAGTTCATGATAAAACAGTGAGTTCTCTGTAAGTTAAGTGGAAGGAATTTCTATGCTGTAATTTCAAAAGCACAGTTCTTACAATATCTCATTTGCAGTAGCCTATATGCTTTGTTCTGTTTTTTTCCCCATTTGCTCTTCATTCAGCTTACAGTAACCCTGTGCTACTCAGTCAAAATTCAATTAATTTCTAAAGGTCTACTTGATGAAAACTTTTCTTTTGGTCTAAAGCAATATAAACACTAAATTGAATGGCAGTCATTCCTTCATAAAAAAAAAATTAGATTGGAAGGAACTATTGATATAACACTAAGAAAGGCAGAAGTGAAGGAAAACAGCATATGAGGGAAAGCCTAAGGAAATTTCCAGAGAGTTTGCACTCTTGTTTTGACTATTGTTAGGAAACTGAGTTAAAGTGATGAGAACAAATTCTTCCCACCCTTACATCAATCTTCATTCAAACCTCTGCTTTAGTGATAATACCAGAAGCAACCAATATAGTTTGTCAGTTTGAGGGGTTTGTGGGTTTTGTTTGCTTGTGTGGTTTGTTTGTTGTTTTGTTTTGGTTTGAGTTGGTTTGTTTGTGGTATTTTTCTTGTTTGTTTTTAAGAGGGGGTTGTTTGGGGTTTTTTTGTGGTTTGTTGGTTGGTTGGGTTGGATTGAGGTTGTTTTATTTTGGTTTTGTGTTTGGATATTTTTGGTGTTTTTTGTTGGTTTTGTTTTGTTGGTTTTGTTAGGTTTTGTGTTGGGTTTGTTTTTTTCAGGAAACAACAGGATCTGCTCTTGCCTCAAGCAACTCCTACTTTGTTAAAACATAACATTAATTCCTGTGCTTTCCTTCCACCTACATTTTCACAACATTGCCCTCCACAAGACATTTCTGCACTCACCTGCTACCTGCTAAAATCAGAATTATGGTCTCTACAGAACAGAGTTTATTTCCTTGTCACACTAATATATAATTTACTTAAGCAACTGAACTAACAATATAAAAATTCCCAATGTGTGTTCCAATTAATCCTAAAAAAATATTTTGGAGACATGGAATTGCAGGAGAAAGCCTTAACTGTTGAGTAACTAGTACTGAATTCTTTAATAATTAGTGACTAGTGATGACAGAAAGCTATTGGGAGGCTTTTCAGGATCCACACTAATACAGGTCAGAAAACAGCCAAATTACAGGTCCAGATTACTTCCTAGCTCATTATACTCACTTTTTCTGCATGAATATTATCTTCAATTAAATTTGTATCTCCCACTTTTCCACCCTACATTCATATACAGATAAAATTAAGGCTCTTTTTTGTGTGTGAGTGTGTATATGTTTTGTTTTGTTAGGCCAGTATAGGCCTTAGTTAATAAGTTATTAATTATTTTTCTTAACACATGATTTCCCTCCATTATTCTGAAAGTCTTTCTCTATACTTATCAGACTCTGCTTCTTCTAGCTATATGATGTTCATTTTTCACATCAAATTAGTTCCTTACACTACGACATCACAGAATCACAGAATGGTAGAGTTTGGAAGGGATATCTGAAGATCACCTAGTTCAACCCCCCTGCTAAAGCAGGTTTACCTAGAGTAGGTTGTAAAGGATTGGATCCAGGCAAGTGTTGAATATTTCCAGAGAAGACTCTACAAACTCTCTGGACAGCCTGCTCCAGTGTTCTATCACCCTCACATTAAAGAATTTTTCAGCATGTTCAGATGGAACTTCCTGTAGTAGGAATATCTTACTACAGAAAGAATTTCTTATTCTTTTTTTCTTTCTAATATTTAATATCCATATCTTATTTATGCCTCATAAAAATTCATAAACATGCACATTGATATGCATAAGCTACCACTTCTCTTATCACAACCGGTAAGTCCCCCTTTTATGTCTTATCTCTACATTTATTTTGATTCCATGAACTTATGCTGTGTAATAACCATCAGCTTTACAGGCCATTATTTTGACTGCTTCTGGTGATACACAATTGCAAATCCAGTAAGAAGTGAAAATTAAGGTGGAAGACAAGGCTTTATACATCTTTTCTTGGTTTAAAAAGGCCAAAGATTCATGTGAGTTCCCTGATTTTTTTCACCTACCAGATTCTGGCTTTCCCAACTACCTGAGACTTCACTTTGATGAAAGAAAAGAAAGAAAACAATACATTTCAAAAGATAAATTGGCCTTTTTCTGTAACAATAATAAGTGACACATCACACTGAATGCTCAAAGGTCTGCTTTATATACCAGCTGGGCTTTGCTCACTTGAAAAAGTAGATTCACTCTTTGAATCAGCATACCTTTAAACAGAAGAATTCAATCCAACCTTGCTGCTTCATTTTCAAAATACCTTTTAGTACTACAAACTCTAGGAGAAAATATCACAGCCCAATAAATGTAGTGTCATCTCCCTTCAATAAACTTATGTAGGCACTTTTGCATGTAAAATACTGCACACAGCTTCAGCCGCTAGTCAGATTTTTTTTTTCATTGCCTGTGTTTAACAACTTCTGTTGAGGAACTGGAACAAATTCAGTAAGAATGATCTTCTTATGCTTGATGAGGGTATTAGTTTACTTATTTTTTCCTTTTTCTGATTTGCAGTGTGTACCTGCTGACAGAGAAGATACTCAAGGTTTGTATTTTAGATTTCAACAAAATAGATTTGTATCTGTGTGAGACTGAAATATGGTCCGTTATGAGCCGGTATTCCCCTTAACATCCTGGTCAGAGGGAGGTGGGGGGTAGCCGTGCTAAGGTTCAAATAATTCCCTTGAAGTAAATGAAAGCAAAACAACACCAAGCATCTAATGAACTGGGTTTATTACATTGAACTGGAGCAAAGGGAAAACAGGAGGAAAAAGCAGTAGAAAAAAGTACATATCAAATAGGAGGGATATCACCATTTCCCTGGCTTGAGAATGGTGGTGCTGTCGCAGGTGCAGTTCCAAATTTCTTGGCAGCAGAGCAAGAGCAGGGCTGTGCTATGTGATCTTTTCTAGGTCACAAGCAGCCCCAAACTGAGCTGTGCCACATGGCTTGTCTCTGAAAAGCAGGCAGCAAAGCGGGGAGCCAAACCGTGCGGGGCTGAGTGGAGCGCCGGGAATGCAGGGCCGTGCCCGTGGCCACTGCCACTTGCCTCTTCCTCCTTGCTGCCGTTGGTTACCGAGGGGTGGGGACGAGTGGAGCGGTGGGGAAGTGGGGCTGTGCCACGTGTTTGCCTGCAGGCAGGCATTGGCAGCAACAGGGAGCAGTTGGGCCATGCAGAGTAGGCAGTGCAGAGTGGCAGTGTAGCTGAGCCGAGCAGCTTCCTCCAGGTCCCTGCTCCCTTCTGCTTCCCCCCAAAATACCCCAGTTTCCCCACCCTGCAAGGCAGGCCCCGGGCTGAGGACACGACCCTCAGACCATGTACACTCATTTGGGGTCTCACACGGTCATTTTAGAATGGAAAAGAATGAAAATAAAAGGTCCTGGCCCACAAGATGTGCAAGCATGAAGTCATGAAAAAAAAAAAAAAAAAAAGGATATGAATTAAAATTCACTTTTTTTTTTTTTTTTTTCCCTGTTTAATGCACGAAAAAGTAGATTTGAGTGACTATAAGTGGGCAACCTTATTTTAAGGTCTAATTCAATGCATATTTTGCAGATTTGGAAGCAAAGGCATGGTTAAGTAAAAATGTTAAGTGTGAAATCAGACATTTTATTGCTAAAGGCTACAAAAATAATATGGGTGGTAGTAGTAACATATACTTGGTATGATAATGATGTTTTGAATGTTTTGATGCAGTATTATGCCAAAATAGTATTGATCATCAGGATGCAGTAATGTACAACAAGAGTGGGATATAAATAGATAAATTGAGATTGCTATATTAGCAGCATCATATTCTCTATATTAATGATGTATTCTTCCTTATTTTTTTTTGTTAGAAATCTAAACAGGACATAGCCAGTCAACAAAACCTCTGTACTACAGAAGATGTTCACCAATTTTCAGAGTATTTTCTAATAAGCAGAAATAGAACCACTTAATAAAACAAAAAGCTTTTAACTTTTGTTTCAAAAGGTTATATACTTAACAGTTAAAATGAGAGTAAAACTTAGCTCACAACGCCTCAGCTTTAAAACTAAGTTGTACTAATTAAAAGCTTAACAAAGAGAAATCTGAATGTACTCATTTTTGCAGAAATAGTGTCTTTTGGTTTAGTCGAATTCACTCTAAGGTTTAAAATAAATATTTAGAAAAATATTTATTATATTGTATAAACTAGTTTAAGTATGGACAAATTGTCATGTACTGGAAGAATATAGGGAAGAAAAAAAGGCAGGTGCTTGGTGGAAGGCCTATAGATGTTAATTTGAATAAAGTTTGAATAGTGTCTTGTAAAGCAGTTCAATCATAATTTTCATGGTTATGGATATCTTTTCAAATGACAAAATACTTTTTTTCTGGAGAATTTTCACCACAAAATCAAATATAATTCACACTATTTATAGTCCACATTATAAAATAAAGTGACTAACTCATTTTGTAAGCAGAATTGTCTAATATATGATCAGAAACTAATTAGGAATATAGTATTTCTTCCAGTAGAAGGTCTCTGTTGTAGTGATTCAGCTTCCTTTTTAATCAGCATGCTAAATTAAGAAGCCTTTAGAATATTTCATACTGAGGTGCCACTACATAGTTTATGTGAATGTAAAAATAAAAATGATTTGCAAAGGAAATGGTTTCAAAAGTTTAGTAATGTATATTGGAAAAGGCAGTATTTTTTACTGCTTGCATCAATTTCACAGTTAAGTCATTGATTGCAATTATTTATATGGTGCATATCAGTGATACTTCAAATACTGTCACCTAGGTCTCTGAAATGCTTAAAAATATTTTTTAGCATTTTCAGTATCAAGAGTTTTATAATACTACCATTCCACAATAAAAGGATAAAAAAATCCCCTACTGATGCTTTCTACAAATAAAAAATGACCATGTGGTGCATAGTTTCCCTAGGAAGCTGTGCTGATGCAAAGTCTACTAGTGTTTTGAAGATTTAGAAAGAAGCTTAGGTAACTACCCTTCATATTATTTATGTTGCTGCACTGGTTTCTTTTTATAACTATTGAAATTACATTTATGCTATCAAAAGCAACATGTTTGCTTTGCATTTTAGCTTTGCTAACCACTTCAGGTAAAAAAAAATAAAAATGAGAAGAATGGTTATTATTATAACAAAACTTAATAAAGTTACAGAGAGGAGTGTGACTACTGTGGTCTGTAAAAGGCTCTGAGGACCTCAACAATCCTTACTGCCACTACAAACTCTATAGGACCCTTACCCTTTCCAGGACCCAGGATCCCATTGTAGATTCTGGGGGCCATCAGCTGCTGCCGCAGTGACACAGCAGCATGGCTGCTCTCCAGCTCTTCACAGTCCTGCCCTGTTGGCCATGGGTCCCAACAAATAGGGCCCACTCATGAACCCACATCCCACCCTGGCCTTGGCACTGTCCCCATGCCCATGGAGGTACCCAGTGATTGTGACTGAGGCTGCTCTTGGTGCCCTCCAGGTGGGGTCATGGATGGGCCCTGGCTGCCAGGCTCTTCTCTCACTGACCCCATGGGGTTCCTGCTTGTGTCTCTGGTCTTCACTGGGCCTTTGGATAAATACAAGCCTTAGTGTATTCAATAATGTGAAAAAAGAGGTCGGAGAATGCATCAAGATATCAAAAATCACCAGTTTATCTGTCCTGGTTTCTACTGGGACAGAGATTTTTTTTTCCCCCTTAAGCTAGAATAAAATGGTGTTCTGGATTCAATATGGGAATTTGTATGAGAAAAATGCTGGGTTTTAGTTGTTGGTAAGAAATCGTGGCTTCTTTTCAATTCCCATGTTAGAGTTGTCAGATCTTTAAGGATGCACAAGGGACCTCAATCTTCACCACGGCTGAATCAAGACCTACTGGTAAAAGTAAAGGTCAAGTTGGGACTACACAGGAAATGGAAGAGGAGACAGGGATCCTGAGAAGAGTATAGGGATTTTGCCCAGTTATGTAGGGACAAGGTCAGGAAGGCCATAGTCATCTGGAACTGAACTTGGGAAGGGATGTAAAGAAAAACAAGGAAGTCTTCTGCGTGTATATAAACCAGAAAAGGAAGCTTAAAAAAAGTATTACCTCCTGATAAGCAAAAGTGGTAAGCTAGTAACAAAGGAAGAAGAGAAGGCTGAGATTCTCAACAATATTTTTGCCTCAGTCTTTACTGGCAACCCCTCTCCTCATGGCTCACATGTTGATGGCCCAGAAGGTGAAGACCAGGGAAACAAAGTGAAGACAAAGTTCATGACCATCTGAGGAACCTGAAGATATACAAGTGTGGTGAAGGAAACATATGCTCAGAATTGTGCCCCAAATACTGTAAAACTTGCCCCAATATGCTCGGCCACATTCTCCTTTCCACCTTCCTTTCCAGAGTGGGTACTCAGCCCAGAGCTGAGTGAGACAAAGACCAGGGCACCAGCCAGGTGACATAAACAACCCAACTTGCCTTCTCAAGGGCAAAACAACTACATGCACCCATCGCATTGGATCCTCATGCTCCTGACAATTAAGCACATAATTCTAGCTTCACACATTCTATAGGCTGAAGCTGTTTGTGTACAAGATTGCCCATTGGCCAAATCCAGCCTCGAGAAGCTTATGGGTATTACCCCAAGTTGTAAACAAGTCACCCTCTCTTTGCTCTCTCTTTTTGCTCCCTCTTTGCCTGATCTATTAAGCTCCTTGCTATTGCTTCTGTCAAGCACCACTTGCAAGCATACTAGTGGCCTCTGCAATACGGAGAAAAGCAAGCAACCTTGAGAGCTATCAAAGGACGGTCCTTTGCTGAATCTACAGAAGCTGCAGCATCATATTGCCAGTCCCACTGAATCAGAAGAGAGCCCACCACATCTTAAAGAGGTCTGGACCCCCAAGCATAAGGCTTTAGCCCAGATGGGGAAGGGACTAGCCCAAGTTTCAGCAATCCAAATGTCTGCATGTTTAGCTTGAAAACTGAAGTGTTCTTGTCAGTTTACACTGAAGGTTTCTTCAGTAAACTGGCTGACTAGTTGAAAAGTTCCAAAAAGAACTAAGTGCTGACTTTGTTGCCTTCATCTCATTAGAAACTGCCTGTGTTGCATTTTCTGACAATGTCTGTATCTGTGTCCTTAAAAAGCTTTAGAAATCATAATTTTCCTCTATTCAATGGCATTATGCATTGCATAGTTACCTTACATGTGAATATTTTTTGACTTATAATTGGAAATCAATTTCAGCACACTGCCAACTGAGTTTTCAGTCGTCATAGGTTAATTTCACAGATGGAACACAGATACTATAATCGTCAACTAAGAATCAATAGTCCTTCAGTGTCTCTATATTTAGCAACAGAATGTAGGTACTAAGTTGAAGTGTTTCTACCTTGGAAATGGCTGTTTCTTGTTGTGGTGGTTTAGGCTGGGTGCTGGCCCGGATGCCACTGCACAGACCACACCTGGGAGGTCCCAAGGCGGGGGCCCAGCCCAGGGTGGGTGGTCACAGGAAACCAGATATTCCATTTCCCATAATGCCCTGCTCCCCTATAATACATCAGCATGGGGTCTTCACTTCCTCTTTCACCCCCCACTGCTGCTTAGGTAAAATGGCATGAGCCACCTCCCTTGGGTCTGCCCAGGTCCAAGGCTGGGTTGGGGGGGAGGAAAGAGCCTTGGGAGTTTGGGTGTACCCCCAGGTGGGGATGGGACGTTCTTGGGTATGTTCTGGGATCTCTCTCTTTTGTCACCATGCTTGTGGTTCTCTGTAAAACTTTCATTGTTGGTTTTATTGTTTTCCCATTTAAACTTTCCATCACTTTTGCAATCCGTTTGTCTGAGTCATTATTTTTGCCCATGGTGGGAGAAATTGCTCTCTCAAACCACGACACTTGTCTGGTGAGATTTATCATGATTTGAGAAATAAGTCTTCCCTTTGAGACATGCAAATTTGTATCTTCCCTAGCTCCCACATGTTTCAAATAAAGTGCTTGCTTTCTGTTAATATTTTCCCACAAAACAAAATAGAGAGAAATTGCAAAATAACTAGCTATTTGGGCCTTAGGATACCTTTCTGGGAAGCAGAATATAACAGTTCAAAATCTCTTAAGTTTGAATATAGAGGCATAGAATGGACTATAATGCTTTTAAATTGTGTATGCTTATTTGTGTGGATAACATAGGTGACAACTTTGATGGAAATAATAAAAAATATTTTCCCTGTCTCATCTTGGCATGTTCTTCTCTTGAGGAGTGCACCTTGAAAAGTTTGCACCTTTCAGAATGGCTTTCAGAGTAAATATATGATAGATATCTTTGTCAAAAAAAGCAGCTTGATTCCATGTTCCGGTTATTATAGGTCAGCATCTATGGTCTCTGGATGCCTGGGACCATAAGGGCTCTCTCAGCAGTCCCAGGGAACAGATTGGCTATATAAACAGCACCAAACCAGCACACACAGAAAAAGAGAAACCCTGCTGCTTCATTATTTTTTCTGCAGCTGTATGAGCTGTCTCATGCCTCGCTTATAGTTTTATAGGGAGTAATCATATTGAGAACACCTGGGGTGACATGTAATTACAGCATGATTGTGTGGAAAAATGTGGGTCTATTCAAATTTCTCAGGGGCTATAGGCAGCTGGTTCCTTTTAATTCTTACAACAGCATGTGTTCTGTAACAGCTGGAGATGCGTTTTTCTATTCAGCCTCATTTGATGGATTGATCGTGAGGCAGGTGATCAGCAATTTCTAAACTGTAATCCAAACTCTGTCACTAACTTGCTATTAGCCTTGGGCAAACCGCTTAGGGTCATATCCAGTGGAAGTATTTAAACACCTGAAGAATGACCTTAGAATATAGACGTTAGTGTCCAGAACTGCAGTTTTGAAATCCAGGTTAATCCTGCCTAGCTTCAGAAACATCCCGCTACAGAACCTATAGGGGATTGCTGTTGTGTTAGAATTCTGTCTCATCATTCTAGACATAATTATTCATCATTTATCTGCAGTCTTTGATTCTTTCCTCATGTTCAAGGATTATCAGGAGACAAAAAAATGTTTATTTCTTGATTAGATGAGATATAAATCCCATTGAACTCTTGAATTCTGACATACCACCAAAGAAAAAGAAAAAAAAAAGTTTAAACAATGCAGTGATACTCCTGTTTTCTTTTGAATATGACTATGAGAGAAACCTATGTTAAAACATTTTTGGCCCAGGGAAATGCAGCCACACATCTTACTTTCCTTTTGCTTTCCTTTCCCTTCTCTTCCTTTCCCCATCTGAAAAAGCAAAGGCATGCCCTATCCATCAGATTATAGGCTTACTGAAAATAATTCAAGCTTTTCTAATCCACAGAGCAAGAACAACTGAATATGATTTCTCAGGGGCTATAGTTTTTCTTTTTAATGAGAACCCCAGACTCTCTTCTTTGACACCAGAAATTGCATATTTATCTTATTCAATGACTACTTAATATCAAAAGCCTGGATATAGTCATCAAAACCTAATATCTGTTCTTCCTGGTGCATGCTTGAATCACTTTAGATACTAAATCACATTATCTCAGGTCTAGTAAGTATCGATTTTTTTTCCCCTCAGTTTTTAGGCTGTGAACAGATTTTACAAAAACAGAAAATACTCTCTTCCTGTTCTTCCTCCATCATGGGAGATGTAAGCTTGAACTATGTTGGATAAAGCTAACAATAAACTGGATGTTTTTCACAATCTATTGTCGAGGAATTCTAGAAGCTGTACCACATAGCATGTAGCTGCAGGTTTTAACCATAGCACATAAGCATTTAAAGTGACATTTTGTTTACATTTACGTGCACAGACCAAACAAAATACTTCAAAAATATTTCACAAAATGAACAAAAAAATGAACAAAAGGAAACAACCAAACACCAAATAGCAGCTGTCCCCTAAAGGCATAAATGCTTCGAGGTATGAGGTTCGTTTATCTTTCTTCTCATCCTGTCCTAAAGATATTGCCATTTCAGCAAGCCTTTTTTATCCTTAAGTGGCTTAGGATTAAAAAAAGTAGGTATCAGTATGCTCATATTCCATTGAGACCATAATCCTGTATATGCACTCACCCAACAGGGTACACGTAAATCACAGAAAGAAACAAATCAGTTGTAAGGAACAACAGCCAAAGACTCTTTCTGCATAAAATTCGATTACAGAGATGCAGGCAATACACTCTCTAAAAAGTACTATTTACTAGGAGACAGAGGACCTGAGCTGAATGGTTGTTGCATGGAAAGGATTTCAAACACAGCTGAAAGCAGTGGAAGTGGGAGTGAGAGCTGACTACTCACAGTATCACCAAGGTAGGAAGAGACCTCAAAGATCATGAAGTCCAACCTGAAGCACTGCCAAACCTCAAAAGCTTAAAGGCAGATAAATTGTGAATATAAGGAAGACAAGTATTTGGTGTAGAAACCAGAGGCCTTTGTCCTTGCCTCTGCACTGCCATTGTACATTCCAAGGAAGCTTTTGCAACTGTTGAGTAGTATTTGCCACATTACCAACTTTACCTAGATTTTATGCAGGCCTTATTTTCCAGTCCACATCAAACATCTCTCAGCTGAATGTGGTGAAGTCACAAAGTGAATGTTTTACCTTGAAGTCTGATGGTGGTCACTTTATTCCCCAAAGTATTTAGATTGTTCTTTTTCACCTAAGACAATGTTTGATGTTGAACTAAAGTTGTGGGGGTTTATTTGATGTTTACTTGCACTTCCAGGAGGCAAAATCCTTGCTTGGAATTTAACTCTGTGTTGGATACTAAGAATGACACTTTTGCTCACAAAGTCTGCACTGAGAAGAGTTGTAGGACATTCAACTCTCAATGTCTAATGTTACTCTAGCGTTGTGTTTTGATATTGCCTTAGTCTAATCAGCATATATATTACCAAAAATTAGGAATGTCAGCAAAATTATGGTGGCTTTTATTAGAGTAATAAAATTAATAGTTAATATCTTTGATATTTTTGAGTGCTACACAGTTGCTTTGCATCCGCTTTTTTTTAGTTCTTGGTTTAATTTTCACAATCAATCAAAATAATATGTGTTTTAATGAGTGTCATTTCATGTCTTCACAGAAATCATCAATCACATCAGTATTATTTGCTGCTGAATCATGGCTAACCTTTATGATTAACATATCAGCTAGGTTTCCTTGAAGGTGAATTATAATGATCATGACGGTTAGGATGTTCTGCACAAACATATATATCATTGGATGTGATAAACACAGTGCATTCCAGAAAGCAAAGTAACTGCTACCATCACACCAGGGCTTCAATGATCCAGTCACATGGAACAGTGAAAAGATCTTCTAAGGAAATAGTTTTGAAATGTTCTTCTAAAAGTTTTGAAATGTTCCTCTAAAATAAATGTGGAATGCAAAATTATACTCACTATCACTTCTTCAAATTGAAGTTACGCCATGATTTGGCTTTATGTTTCTCCTTGAGTATGCATGTCTTCTGAATAAATTAGTAAAAAACATTATACTCTTAGATTTTCAGAATTTCTCCTTACATTATTTTCTGTTGGACATTTGGATGGTTAGACCAAGTACAGTGACCAGGACATTCCCTGTCTCCTTATCCATTTACAGCCTTAAGATGAAAAGAAAGAATTCAAAAGTACCTTTTAGGATTAGCATGTACATTATGGTATTGTACATAAATCAATAATAAACAAAACCTGAATATCTTAACAAAACTTGTTGGTCAAGTTGCAGACTGAAAATATTTTTCAGGGTTGAGTTATACACTGATTAAGAGAATTCTATAATAATCAGTAAAATGAACAGTCATTCAATCAAAGGGACAAATTGTACTGTAGTAGTAGCCTAACACCACTATTTGGAACATGGAATAAATGTTTACTGTTAAGTAACAAGAACAGTTTTCTTCAATTAGGAGTTATGTGTTGATGTAATAAAGTTCACATTAGTAATGTCTTTAGAGAAAATAATGTTCCTTTGTAATATGATATAAATGTTATTTTGATGTTAAATGAAGTATTTCTTCCAATACAACTATCCCAGATTCTTCATGTCAGTCACATTTATTTTTGCTTTTCACACAGATATCTATTGCCATTCTACCACACAAAAGTATGCAGAAACTTTTGGCAGAACTGAAAGGTTGTCTAAGCAGATTAAATAGTCAAATGTTCTATATAGGAGAAGCTATCAAATTTGCAGAGCAAACTAAATGAAAAAGTGAAGAGAAAACCTTTTCCCCCTGTATTATGAAGTGTTAGTTTTTCTACCTTTTCTAGTTGGCAACAGAGCATAAGTAGAAATCAAAACTCTTGATTTTTATACTATTATATTTTAAAGTAGGGTATTCATACACTTTCACTCAGAATCATGAGGAGTCTTGAATAATATTTCCATAATTTTGCTTTGATAAATATTTATTCCATATTTACTTCCAAATTGCAAAAACATAATGCAGGTGTCACAGTCAAGACAGAATAGTTAATAACTGTGGTAGATTTGGATAATGTGACATAAATACGAACCAGTAAGATTAGAGCTTTAGCCCCACTTATCTGCTTTGCACATTCACTCACTAGCATTGTGTTTACTAGGTCTCAGATTCCCTTACTTGCAGGAAGCCTGCTGCTATATAAGTATGTGCAGTGCCACTGGTCTCAACAAGCCAAGGTCCCTGAGCAGTGTGTGATTTTCACCTCCATGAAGCTCTTTGATTTCTGGGATCATTCCTCTTAAGTGTACTTTTTGTTTTTGTAAATCCTTTTTTGGCTGCAAACCCCAGGTTTGTCTAGGCTAAATAGCCAATGCACACAAATGAATTATGTCATCATCTTCCCAATTAGGGAGATGATGAATTGGTGATTTAAGACATACCATTATCATTTAAGTGCATGGCTGTGCAGGCCACATTGATTGGAGCCCTCTGGCATGCTGCTGACATGTAGTTGCCTGGAATTTGCCATTTCCCCATGACCCCCTGAGGAGCTGGGGCAGTGCCTCCAGAGCTGTGCAGAGTACTGTGTGCATGTTGGCCTTTCAGTGGTGATGTTGCAGTGTTTTCAAAATAGGGAAAGAGGAAATTCCTGCCTCCACAGAAACTTCTTGTAAAGGGTTAACCTGCCTGCTCACCCAACACAGAAGTTAGGGAACAGCAACACACAAAATCTTGGGGTTGAGATAAAGAGATAAGAGTTTACTGAATAAATGAGATAACATAAATGTGCAATTACCTTATCTAATAATCTAAGCAATTTAATAATACAATGCATAATTGCCTTAGCTTAGCCTGTTTGCAGAAGTATAGTGAAATACAGGGAAGAAACAAACAAACAAAACCCAAACCAAACAAAAACCACCAGCATAAAAGAAAAGCAGCAGCTTCCCCATTCCCACTTGCTCACTGCCAGCCCTGTGGAAAAGAGCGAAGCCCAAAATCCAGAACCGAGAAGCAGCAACTACAACAGGAGGCCTCCCATGTTACAATATGAACTTTAAGCCCCATAATACTTTGATCTCTCCAGCCAGTACCTTCATTTTGAATCTGGCATGACTGAGGGTCTTTTCCAAGCTTAATGTTTCTGCAATTCTGTGATTCTGTATGTGATCATCCCATCAATTCCTTATTCATCAAACAGTCCACCCATCAAATATGTTCCTCTCCATCTTAGAGAAAAGGATGTTATGGGGGATCATATCAAAGGCCTTGCAGAAGTCCAGGCAGACCACATCCATTGTCCTTTCCTTGTCCACTGATGTAGTTCACTTGAAAAAGTGACTAGACTGGTCAGGCAGGACTTGCCCTTAGGAAATCCATGCTGTCTCAAATCACCTTCCTGTTCTCCATATGCCTTATTGGAGCTTCTAGGATGGTCTATTCTATGATCTATCCAGGTGCAGAGGTGAGGCTGACAGGTTGGTAGTTTCCAGGGTCCTTCTTTCTATCTTTTCTAAAAATCTGTATAATGTTTCCCTTTTTCTAGTCAGCAGGAACTTCCCCTGACTGCCATGGCTTATCAAATGTCATGGAAACTCTCTTAACAACTACATCAGCCACTTTGCTCAAGACTTTGGGATTGTCTTACAGACATGTTCCTCAAGGTCACAAGCCTTGTCCTCACTTCGAGTTGGATGGACTTTGTCCCCTTGGTCCCCTTCTTATGGTCCTTGAACTTGGGAGATGTGAGGAGAGAGGTTGCCAGTGTAGACAATAGGCAAAACCACTGCTGAGAACCTCAGCCTTCTCCTTGTCTGTTGTTACTAGATCACCATTCTTGATCTTTACAGGGGGTACTTTCCTTTTCTGGTTGACATATCTTTAGAAGCCCTTCTTGTTATTCTTCACATCCCTTGACAAGTTCAGCTCCACCCCATCATGGCCTTCCTGACCTGATCCTTGAACAACCAGAATGCATCCCTATAATTTTCTCAAGGCAATGTACTTGAACTGCCTGTGCAGTTCCTTCTTGCCTTTTACTTTGACCCTCATGCCTTAACTTAACCATGCTGGTCTCTTCCCTCCCTTGCCTGATTTCTTACACCTGGGAATTGAGAGCTGTTGTGCTCTATGGAAAGCACCCTTAAAGATCTGCCAGCTGTCTTCTGCTTCCTTGTCCCTGAGGTCTGTTTCCCAAGGGGCCCTACTGACTAACCCCTTGAAGAGCTGGAAGTTTGCTTTTGTAAAATTCAGGGTCTTGACTATGCTCCTTGTCTGACTTGTAGCCCTTAGGACTGTGAACTCCACCCGTGTGTGACTGCTGCAGCCTCCAGTTTGGACATCTCTGATGAGCTCACGTTGGTGTGAGCTCATCTCTGATGAGATGAATTGGTGACCATCAGATTCAATATTGCATTCCTCTTGGGTAGGGCTATTTCCTGATTTAAGAAGTTGTCATCAAAGGACTCTAGGAGTTTTCTGTATTGCCTGTGGCATCCAAGTTTATGCCTTGGACAGTATCATAATGTTTTTTGTTTTCCTGGAGGTGTTTGCTCCTGTTTAGATATAGTCTAACACTTAGGGAGCTACTCGTTGGGTTTAATTACTACCATAGACAAGATAGTAAATTCATCAGCAAGACAGAAATAATTTTTGTAGGCCTGAAGCTTTGTATACAAATAGTCACAAGAGCATACTCAAGAGATATCATCCTTGAAATTCACTGCAGGTTGTATTGCTGTTATCTGATATATGATCTGAATCCAGTTTCAAGTGTTCACAAAAGTTCAAGAAAATATTTAAATAGTGTTCTTGAAAATATACAAGTGGAACATAACATAATCGTGGGGCACACAAATGAAAATTGAAGTGCAAGTAAAAATTGTGTGATTCATTGAATGTAACAAGAATATTATAATGTAAACTATGGTAAAATAACAGTTTTATTTAAAAATACATAAATCTGTAATTAGGATGTTTTAATCAACATGATTATAGCCAGATTGTTGGAATTTGCCAATTTTAGAATGATTTACATTTCATTATTCCCCAAAGGACATATTTAATATAGAATAAAAACATATTTGTGTGCTTAATATAGATATTATTAGTGGTGAAACCCCCAAACTTCTAAAATGAATCTTTAAAGTTACAATTTTGAAATTATTTGAAATATTTTCATAGTTTAGTACCTTCTTTTGATTTTGGCTTATCAAAATCACTTTTGTGTCAGTGTATATTTGTAAGAGCCCATCAAGAGCCCATTGGAGTTAAAAAATAGAAATTCAATTATAGTATATTCAGACAAAAAGATATAAAGGTAAAGATACAGAAGTATATTCTTTAAAGGTAAATTCACTAAAATAACAACACTCCTTTAGTATTGGAGTCTTTATCAGATTATCAATTGTGTTACAAAAATAGCTTAATTGCAGGCAAGATTAACATGGATTTGTGGATGAATCACAGAATCACCAAGGTTGGAAGAGACCTCAAAGATCATTAAGTCCAACCTGTCACCACAGACCTCATGACTAGACCATGGCACCAAGTGCCACGTCCAGTCCCCTCTTGAACCCCTCCAGGGACGGTGACTCCACCACCTCCCTGGGCAGCACATTCCAATTCCTAACAACTCTCTCTGTGAAGAACTTTTCCTCACCTTGAGCCTAAACCTCCCCTGGTGCAGCTTGAGACTGTGTCCTCTTGTTCTGGTGCTGGTTGCTTGGGAGAAGAGACCAACCCCCTCCTGGCTACAACCACCCTTCAGGTAGTTGTAGAGAGCAATAAGGTCTCCCCTGAGCCTCCTCTTCTCCAGGCTAAACAATCCCAGCTCCCTCAACCTCTCCTCGTAGGGCTTGTACTTGAGGCCTCCCCCCCAGCCTCATTGCCTTTCTCTGGACATGTTCAAGTGTCTCAGTGTCCTTCTTAAACTGAGTGGCCCAGAACTGGACTCAGTACTCAAGGTGTGGCCTAAAGGTTAAAATTTATTTGGCAAAAAAAAAAAAATTATTTCCATGAAAGGTTTGTTTGTATTTTGTTCATATTTTAGTAGAAGGCTTCAAGGCTAAAAGTTTGCCTGGTTTACTCTTTGTCCCATAAACTCCTAACTGTGGATTAAGAAAAAAATACCTAATGAGAGATCTTGCTGAAGGTGCATTTGTTTATAGAAAATGTTAATTCTACTGAGATAAATATTCCGTACTTACCTTGGGTCTTTAGTTTAAAACCAGGGTCTATGTAATTGAGAACTCTTAAGAAATAAACAAGTTCAAATCAAAGAACATCATATTTTATTCTCCATTGAAGCATCTATTTTTTTCCCTCCCTTTTTCTATTTTATGTAATATTTATTCTATTTTATGTAACGGTTTAATGCAAGGGCTAACCTGCCTCCTCCCCCAATGCGAAAGTGAGGGGAAGAGATAAAGAGATAAGAGCTTAATACAGCATAAGATATCATAAGCATAATGTGTAATTACCTTAGCTAATAATCTAATTAATCTAATAATACAATACATGATTATTTCAGCTTGGTCTATTTGTAGAAGTGCAGTGAATCACATGAGAAAAAAACCCCAGTATAGAACAGAAAACCAAAACCAATGGTACCCAACTCCCGCACATTCTGCTGCCATGCCTGCAGCAGAGAGCCAACACCCAAGAACCCAGAAACCAGAAGCAGCAAGCAGAACAGGAAGCCTCCCACGTTGCAATCTGAGCTTCAAGCCCCATAATACTTTGCTCCAGTTTGCACTTTCATTTTTTGAAGCTGGCATGACTGCAGTGTGGTATGAGTAACAGCAGCAGGCCCAATTTAATCCACGACAAAGGCCAAAAGAAACCACTATGTTACTGCCTTTCCATTGGATTGTTGTAATTCGCTATTCATACATGCTTTGAATATGTTTTTTTTTTCTTTCCACAAAATCACAGAATTGTCAGGGTTGGAATGGACCTCATGGATCATCTAGTTCCAATCTCCCTGCCATGGGCAGGGACACTTTCCCCTAGACCATGTTGCCCAGAGCCACATCCAGCCTGGTCTTAAAAACTTCCAGGGATGGGTTTTTTTTCACGTCCATGGGCAGCCTATTCCACTCTCTCACCATCCTTATGGTGAAGAACTTCTTCCTAACATCTAATCTAAATCTACCTTCCTCTATCTTGGATCCATTCCCCCTAGTCCCATCACTCCCTGACACCCTAAAAAGTCCCTACCCAGCTTTCTTGTAGGCCCCCTTCAGATACTGGAAGGCCACAATAAGGTCTCCTCAGAGCCTTCTCTTCTCCAGACTGAACAGCCCCAACTCTCAGTCTGTCTTCATAAGAGAGGTGCTCCAGCCCTCTAATCATCCTTCTCTGAACACATTCCAGCATGTCCACATCTGTCTTGTAACAGGGGTTCCAGAACTGAGAATCATGTAGAGGGGCAGAATCACCTCACTTGACCTGCTGGACACACTTCTCTTGATACAACCCAGTGTATGGTTGGATTTATGGGCTGCAAGTTCTCACTGAAAAATGTGAAAATGTGGATTATGTTTCCTCTTTTCCAGTCAGTGGGCACTTCCCCAGACCGTCATGACTTTTGCAATGTAATAGAGAGCTGTTAGTGACCTTATCCACCAGTTCCCTAAGTACCCATGGGTATATCCCATTGGGTCCCATGGACTTGTACGCTCTCAAGTTCTTCAGAAGGTCACAAACTTGATCTTCACTTACAATGGGCAGTTCCTTCTTCCAACCCTTGCCAGTATCTTCTGTGGAGTGTGGCTGGAGCCCTTGCCAGTGAAGACTGATGTAAAGAAGTCATTGAGAACCTTGGCCTTTTCCACATCACTTGTCACCAGTTCTGTTTCCCTTCCAAGAAGGACCACACCTTCTTTTGTCTTTCTTTTGCCATTAATGTACCTATAGAAACTTTTGCTATACCCCTTGATCTCCCTGGCTAGATTTAATTCAAACTGATCTTTAGCTTTTCTAATCAGGTCTCTTGCTGCTTGGACAGCTTCCTTATATCCCCCCCTATTCCAGCTGCCCTTTCTTCCACTTCTTGTCTAGGAGCTAATTGCTCATCCAGGCAGGTCTCCTAACATTCTTTCCTGCCTTCCTCTTTGTTGGTATACTTTACTCTTGGGCACTGAGATGGTGATCCTTGAATATGGACTAGCTGTCCTGGGCCCCCCTTCCCTCTAGGACTTTTTCCCATGATACTTTGGCCAGCAGATCCCAGAAGTGATCAAAGTCTGCATGCCTAAAGTCCAGGGTTCTAAGCTTGTAAGCTTGGAATACCTCCTCCTGGACACCCTGAGGATCTTGCTATTTATTTTTTTAAATAGCAATCTTATTCTTATAACATACTTCTGTTATTTATGATCATTAACTTTGATTTTTCAAGTTGGAACAAATTCATGATCAATCTGTATCATTGACTATGATTAGAATTTGTTCTTTGATCAATATATCCAAGAGCTGAGATGAAACTTATCTCTGACTCGGTTTTCCTGAGATATACAAAGACAGCATCTTATAGTTTTCAAAAACTCAGGGGAAAAATCCAAATTTAGAGATCCTAAATATTAAAGCCAAAATACAAAATGCATTTGCTATCTGGTTTATTTGGTTTACATCCAAAACTGATACTGCATTTTAAGTGATATATGCAAAAATTAGATTTATTTCAAGGATCAGTATTGTCATCAGTAGCTCCTTGTATACCCAACACATATTTATATAGCAATATAATAATCATTAAGAAAAAAAGAGACAATTTAACTAAAGTATAATCATCCTTAATTGCAGACAGAGGAATACAAAAGCTAAATAAAAAAATTATCATAATGTATCAGTTAAAAGTTCCTGTAAAATTGTTGGATAATACAATGAGGAATTACTCAGTAATTCAGTAATTTATGAAATAAATGATCCACTCAGTAACTATGTCATCAGGGACTTAACAAAGTAAAGTGCTTATAGCTCATGGGTTGCTATTTCTTAGTAGGTAATTTAAACCTTTAAACATTAAAGTGTACTGCTGTTTTCTTAAGAGACAAAATTAGTCACAAAAGTGCTTTGTTCAAAGTAGTAGAGGCATTTGACATGGTTTCACATCAAGGCAACAGTCAAGCTGGAATGAAAAATGAAGCTCATACAATATGAATATTTACAGCCCCAGAGATCATTATTCTGATTTTAACCTCATTTTATCAGTAATGTTCTTCTAATCAGAAACAGACACGCATTTGTCACAGCACGACTCATAATTGCATCTAGTGGTTCAAAAAGTCAGTTTGAAAGGTATAAACTGAAATGAAAGAAGACAGAAAAGAAGAAATGCCCCATACAAAGTGTTGGTAGGAATTGGACTCAGCATTGTAATGTAGAGTGTCCAGTTTATTTCATATTAGGGTCCAGATGAACTTCATTCATCTTTGGAAAGCAGACCATCATAGAAATCTCTGATCTTCTGAACATCATTTTCAGTAAGATTGACTGATTATTATTTTTTATTTAAAGTGAAGTGTCTCCAGTTTCACTGATCTTTAGCTTTGCAGTATTCTGCTCTATAAATAAATTTCTGATACTGAGTTATTTTTTGACCTATGCTTGTCATTAGAGAAACATTTCTAGTGCTGAAGTGTGACTGGAAAAAATGTTCCTTTGTGTAAAATGGAAGGTCAACCGGTAAAAAAATATTCTAGCATTGATTTCATCATAAGAAATTTGTTCTGTAAGTTTCACATGCAGTCCTACTGCTGGTGATCAAAAGACTGGAAGACAATTGAAGAGTCAGTGATTCACCGAAGAGCTGAGCTGAGTGACCCAATACTGTGCTGTGCTTCACACACAGCCTGATCTTCAGGCCTTTATTGCAAAAATGATTTGGCCACGGGATAAATTAAGCCAGTAACAGAGGCATCTGCAACTGTCTCCCTCTTAGTACCTACCAACTACAGGTAATTATCTCATGTGCATGCCCTTGCCTTTAGAATAATAGAGAAGAGAAGAGAAGAGAGGAGAAGAGAGGAGAAGAGAGGAGAAGAGAGGAGAAGAGAAAAGAGAAGAGAAGAGAAGAGAAGAGAAGAGAAGAGAAGAGAAGAGAAGAGAAGAGAAGAGAAGAGAAGAGAAGAGAAGAGAAGAGAAGAGAAGAGAAAAGAGAAGAGAAGAGAAGAGAAGAGAAGAGAAGAGAAGAGAAGAGAAGAGAAGAGAAGAGAAGAGAAGAGAAGAGAAGAGAAGAGAAGAGAAGAGAAGAGAATCCCCTCATCCAGATCATCAGTTAAGATATTAAACACAATTGTGCCCAACACTGATCCCTGGGGGACACCACTAGTGACTGGCTGCCAGCTGGATGTGGCACCATTTACCACCACTCTCTGGGCTCGGCCCTCCAACCAGTTCCTAACCCAACGCAGAGTGCTGCTGTCCAAGCCACAGGCTGACAGCTTGGTCAGGCATTTGCTGAGGGAGATGGTATCAAAGTCCTTGATGAAGTCCAGGTAGACTGCATCTACCTTTCGCACATCCAACAGCCGGGTCACCCGATCATAGAAGAAGTTGGAAGAGACCTCTAAGTCCAACCTTTAATCTAGCACTGCCAAATCACCACTAAACCATGTCTTTCAGTGTCACATCTATATGTATTTTAAATACCTCCAGGGATGCTGACTCAACCACTTCCTTGGGCATCCAGTTCTATTGCTTGACAACTCTTTCTGTAATTTTTTTTTCCTACTATCCAACCTAAATGTCCCCTGGCACAACTTGAGCTGCCAGGCTCCATCTTTTAATAATACTGCCAGGCTCTGATTTTTAGGTTTGCAATTATGTCCATAACTTAAAAGTTCATATTAATTCAAACTTAAAGCTATAAACAATATAATTATGCAAATGAAGTTTGTAGAAATAATGTTTCAACTTTTTTAGTACTTTTGTACAAGTAGCAATTAGTAAATGAATGATCTCCAAGGTAAATCAATGAAAACAGTCACTGAAAATATATCTAGTTATCATTTTGAATACATTTTGAACAAAAACTTTGTAAGACAGTTGCACTGTTTGGTCTCTAAGACTGGGTAGCCAAAGGCAAGTTACACATGTACATGTGATCCTCAGAGGGTCTTTTTCAAAATTATTTTTCCCCAGCTGACACTTCCCACTATGAAATTGGCTGTCAGATACATATGTTCAGGTTTCCAATGTTTTCACACCTAGTGTATCCCATTTGCAGCTTTTGAGGCTACAAACCAACTCAATCTATGAAAATCTATACCCATGAGGAACTTCATGTAATTTAACCTTTTTCCACTGCAGGAAAATATGTAATGGAACAGTTGCAGGTGTTTTCTGGATGGTAATAATCAACATCATCTACATGGGAAACTTTAGCGACGACGGAGAATGGAGTCAATACATCTGATCAACATGATCTAGTATTGTCCTTTATTGCTTCAGTATTGCAGGCCTATGATCAGGCCTATGGTGAAAGCATGGTACAGAGCAGACAGTAGAGCTGACAGGCTAGTAAGAAAAGCATGGAGGAAAGTGTGCAGTAAGAAAACCCTTAGAACTTATATCAACTCGGAGAGCATTGCTGGCATGGCTTCATTGGCCCCTCAGGAGTGACCACACACTAATACTATAGATTATTGGTTAAATCAGTAATAACACACAAGATTGTTGATGCATGTGTGCGTCCTGTTATTCTGATATAACTCTCTGTGTTTATAGGTACCAGCATCCTGCTTTGGTCACACGGTGCAGGCACAGCACTATTCTGCTATGGTGCTAGCTACTTCTGCACCCATGCTGGACACAGCCTACCACCATGTCAGGCTCTAGGCCTACACTGCCAGATTGCTCACACTGCTTATTGCAACCATTACCACAGGAAACACCTAATGAGTAGTTAAGAAAGTTAATTTCTTAATGAAAAACATTCACGGCGATCACCAATAATATGACTGAACGCATTGAAAAGATTGAATGCATCTACAACATTGATCAGCATTCTACGATAAGATATTGTCTTAGAATCAAAATCAGGGTACTCACATGCAGATTATTCATATTGGTCCCTGGAAGTTCCTGACAAGTGCAGTTTGTGATTGCTGGAGACAGCACTATTTTGCACAGATGAAAAGTATTTCCTAAAAGTTGAACAACATAGAGGATCATGTTCCAGTGCCCAGAAACTTTCTTTGATACTGCTATTTTGTTTATGTAGGCCCATCTTAAACAGCCAGGTGTAGATTAGCTAGGGCCTAAAAGCCAATCAAGTACATTCTAAGTGACACTGGTTCATGAGCAGTATCCAAGGATGCACAAGAATTTAAAGAGCTGTTTTATCAGCTTTGTGAAATCTTTCTGTTTTAAGTCAGTACATTGTTATTTATATTCTGCATAAACATGACCTTGTAAGAGGCCTTCCTTCCCTTAGTGTATTCCTACAACATGTAAAAGATCTCTGGGATCTAGCTTTCATATCAATAGCTTCCCTTTGTGAAGATGTTAGAGCTGTTTGCATTCCTTGCATTGTGACTGTTAGCATACATTTAAAATCAGCTTTCCCAACATGCTCTTACTTTTTACATAGTTTAGAATTAATTACTAGTTTTGTTGGGGTTTGCATTTTTCATATGTACTATCGATGTGCATTCTGACTTTTTAATGAATTTTGGTATATCCTACACACTTGAATCCATACCTATATCTTTACCCCTAGGAAACTGGGAGTAAATACTGACATAGAGGGACCCCCTCATTTATTCCTGAAGAGTTTTTCATTATCAGTCTTCTCTTGAGTGATTAAATAAAGATACTTCTGTCCTTAGCAGTAAAATTTACTTTGTGCTCTAACAGAGTCAACAGGGAGAAGGAAAGTTGCTTTTCACTGCTGTTAACAGTTTAAGAAACAAGAGCAAAACATGCTGCAAATGCAGACAGCTACACCAATGGAACAAAGCTAAGCTGTGGTTTCCAAAGATTTTAGATATTTAGAAGATTCTGTCCCTTTGTAAAACACTTCAAAATCTACTCATGAGCACTGCTGTATGTTTGATATTGATATGAATTCTGCTTCTGTTGCTACCACTACTTCTGCCATGTGACGATAGGGAAAACTTCTGTATCTTTTCTGATCTGTCTATACCTCAGGGTGTAA